>NW_018128128.1:534956-549117 GCF_001952655.1 Monopterus albus
TGGTGGAGGTAAGTAAGAGGTTCAATCACCTATGCTTAAATAAAGCACTTCATCTAAAGGATAATATGACCCAAATTTCACACATGGTTTAGTTCCAACCTAGTTAGTATATAAATAGGCGGAGAGGAAAAGGCAGTGCTCCGAAAGACTGGGCTGTTCCACAAACCAAGTCATTCTCACAAAAGAAGAATAAGAGTAGTCCAGGTCTGATTCTAGTGTAATATGAAGTCATATCAAGTGTGGGGAAATTAAAATAGCTGCCCTTCATCACCAGGTCCTTGTCATTCATCAAACACAATGACAGATTTAACCAATTTTTAATATTTTAATCATAAAAACACATGCCAGATGACTGAGTCAAGACCACACCCTTCGTGTTTATACAATACTAAACAATTTCAGCATGGCAATTCCAAGAATTTAGGATCTCAAAAACTTGCATAATCAAACGTGACCTCGAAGCAATACAAACATGGAGGTGGACCGTCATTGTCAACTAGTAGCACTCAAGTGAGCTATGTATTGTAGGGCTGGACAAAATTATTTGACTATTTGGATATTCCTTTGTTGGGTAGATAATCAACTTCTAATTTTAACATTCAAATATTCAAGGCAGCAGAAAATTCCAGTGCAGTCTGAGATGAAGAAGAGAGAAAACACAATGCCGGCAGTTTGGTCCACTAGCTGGTACTCACATCTCTGAAAACGTTGAAACAGATATCCAAAAAGTCATCCAATCAATCAATAAATCATAAGCAAAACCTTTTAAAAACACAAACAATGCCTCTCTAATGTATTAAGCCTGACAGACAATGCGCTACAACCAAATTTTCATCTAAACAAGCTGTTTTGATAAAATACTGTATGTGCAGCCAGCTGTGGGATGGCTCCACAGGGACCATCTACAAAGTGTAACACCGAAAAGAGGTAGCGTACTACAAAAAAATTAAGTAGCTTGGTTCTCAGAGGCTTTTTTTTTTTCCAAAACTAAATGTTGTGAAATAACCAACAGAAGACCTGTTATGCGTTAAGTGACACAAGGCTACCATAACAGTGAATGTGTTTGTAGCATTGTAGTTTGTAGTATTGCGCATGTAGATGTCCCTGTGCCCTTGTCTTGTTCATAAGGTGCCTTGGGGTTGACATATTTTTGTGTAGGCCAACCCACAAGCTAGCCACCCTGATCCAAAAGATCATATAATATGACATCACATTGATCTGACAGTTAATAGTGCACTGTGTACATACAGTAATAGAAAAACAGATCTGAAGCTATGAGGTTTGCATTCTGTTCTACCTTTAAAAAGCAGCCACAGAAGGCTTGGAAAGGCCCAAGAGTGTTATTTGTGCTGGAAACTGACAGAACAAAGTCTGGCATCTCTAAATACAGCTACTGTCTGACAAATCCTCTGGGCACTCAGTAATGTTTTCACTGCCCACAAATTTCTTAGAATATTTAGTTGGGGAGCTGATAGGGTTTCTACTAAATACATACAATTATTTAGGCAGATGCTGACATTTCAGTCTTTCAATATTCACCCTCTAGACTGTACTCTGGTTTGGACCAACCGCTAATTCTCCACCATCTATTCTGTTCTATTTAGAATTTGTGACTTTATTATTTCAATACAAGCCATCAGTCATGTAAGCTGAACAGTAAGCTTATGACAGGCTACATTTACATGGCAACAGTCCAATAAAAACAGAAGAGTTTTTTCTTTGGGGTCCTTGAAAATAGTTAGTATTTACATGGCAACACTTTCAAAATGAGCTCCGTTTACATGGCTCCAAAAACAATGTGCTGTGCCTGCCAGGCCGGTATTTGTCTGTGTCATTTTGTAAGGAAACATCACACACCTGTGTAGCCTTTTCTTGTCAACTTTATAGTTAGTTGAGTGGTTTGGACAAAAAATAATTGTTTAAAGATGTCATTTTTGGAAATAAAGTCGCAACCCTAAACTCAGCTTGACATAGGGCAACCTTTGGGCTTTAGAAAAGTATTTAAAAAAGAGATTCATAGTCTCTTGTCGGTATATATCCTACACAAGCTATAAGCTTCAAGACACATTCATTAAGTGAGAAATTACAGACAACAAAGCCAAGGATTGTTAGATGTAATGTAAACCAAGAAGGTTAACAAGGAGAGACAAGAAGAACTAAAATGAGAGTTGATGAAGTAGACTGCATTACTGTCCCATCAGATGACGGAAATCCAGAAAATAAAAAGTTGGAGAGCTCAGGGGATGAAGTAGCAGCCAAGGAGACACTGCAAGCTGTCACTGTACTGCATCCACATTTTCCTTTGATTTGGCAGCCAGCATTTGAGAACTGTTAACTCAGCCAGTCATTTGTGTTGATATAATGTGTGAGGCCTGGGTGTTTTTATCTTTTCCTCCTGGCCTGGATGTCCATCCGACATACCTAAATAATTAGGACCCTGCTAGATGCTAAAATGTTTATTTAAATGTACAATACAGATCCTGTGTCAGTAGAGGAAACGATATGGGGGAATTTAAATAAACAAGGGTTAACATCTTGGCACTAATGTGCTCAGCTAATTTAATGTTTTACTCATTGTCACCTGCTGAGATGAATCAGATCCTGATGCATACCTTCTCATAGTGCTAAAAATAAACTAAAGCAATAAGCTGACATCATATTTGGGCTTTGCTGTGTCATTTTCTTTAAAAGGTTTTGCTCTGTCTCTTCATTTTAATGACATCAAACCACTTCGCCCCACTAGAGTCTTTTTTACTTTTACTTTCTATTTTTACTTCTAGTGGTGTGCGTGGTCATTGCAAGTACATCAATACATCTGTGTATTGTTAATATGAGCTTTCATACATTGTCACCTGGTGTTTAGTATTTTATTAATCCGCTCACTGTTGTCTTGTCCTGTCTGAAACTTGTACTGCTGCTGTCCTGGCCAGGTCTCCCTAGAAAAAAAGTTCTAACCTCAAACAGATTTATCCAATTAAATAAGAACACAAACACAAACCACGTCTTGGCCGAGGGGAAATTCCTGGCCTGCCAGTTGTACTAGATGAAAGGTAAAGGGTTCACTTAAATTATTAGGACTTATCCTTTGATGGTTATCCAGGTGAAATATCAAGTCAAAACCCCATGGTATTGTGGCCAAAAGTTACTGAATTATCTTGAAGTGGACTGAGACTCGGATGGACAGACAAATATTATCATTCTTTATGCAACTTTATTTTTTTTTTTTTTTTTACAGCACTTGTGTTTAGAAAGGGTAAGGAGGTTACTGACTGTTTTGCAAACACTAGATCACCTTTTTGACTCTGCAAGCATACTGTACCAGCACACACTCTGCAAGTCAACAATCTTGCTTGACCATTAAAGTTTTGTGCAGATGTTTCTCAGGATCAATTCAGCTAAGCCCAGAACTCAAAAAGGTCTTCTTATCTACCATGCATCCACAGACCTGTATCTCAAAAAGAACTGACCCAACTCCAATCTTGTGCACAAATTAAAGAAGGAGTTAAGGATAGAAGGGGTACTATATATGGGTGATGCTCTGGGTCTGTGATGATGTGATGTAATTTACCAAGCAGTGAGTTTTTCCACAAGGCAACCTGTTCGTGGACTTTTTAAATAGAATCCACAAAGGCCAAACTAATCCCACTGGCAATCACACTGAAATGTCAATTTCCTGCCTGTTTTACACCTCCAGCAAACTGAAATCAATCTGGGCTCAAGTTCCCTGGAGAGACTTGCTACAAGATGCCACAACATTACATTAGCAAAGAGAGCTAAGAATATGAAAAGGCCAGGGTAAAGCTGTGTACCAAAAACATCAGTGGGTCAGAAATACAACAGTGATCCCTCACAGAAACCAGAGTGTCATTATATAATCTGCACAAAGAGGGATGTGTCTCACATCAACTTACCCACACAGTGCATACTGCTCACCATGACCATATAATGAGACACAGTTATGTGTTTCTTAAAGTGAACTATCAGAGCAATGACTTCTCGGAAAATCAGGGATTCCTCAGTTGACAAAGAGACAATGGATGACGTTCTGCTGCTGGGGGCTGGGGTTGGCTTTCATTGCAAATACAGTCTATAACATTATGCAATCGGTGTACAAACATGGAGAGGTATAAAATAAGGTTTGTGAACTAGATACACACAGAGATGACAATCTGAAAAGAGGCAATCCATTTCTGCAGATTATCTCTTGAATACATCACAGGATGTACTTAAATTACACAGTGATCTTCAAACACTGTGATCCTGTTAATAAATCAGGATGCTGATGTTTTTTGTTAAACTGGCTCAACAACAATGTCCTGTTGAGTTTCCATTTATCCAGGTATAAACCCTCACTCTGTTTATGAGAAACCCAGTCTCAGCTATGCTAATATTAGCTGGGATATTGAGGAAAGTAGTGTTTGCCGAAGGTCAATGTCCATCTAATCAATTATTCTGTGATTTAATCAAAACAAGAATAGTAGGCAATCATATAAAATAGACCATTTATTTCAAGGTACACTATTCTTATATTAAAAATGGATCTAATGGCAATGCGCAATGTGAAAGGTGTGACTAGTAGTGTCAAACCTACAGAGAATCATGGCAGTTCTCTACAGCTCTGTTTTGGTTCTATAGCCCACAGATCTCTTATCAGCAGCAGGCAGCTGTTTTCAGTGAAAAAAACCCCTCTGCACATGACCTACCCAGCACCCAGATGAAAATATTTAGCAGCTATAGAGCTAGATATTTGTCTCAGGAGGTGGTAAAGACCAAACCAGAGCTTAAAGGAAAGTGAATTTTAGACATTCATGATCTTATCTATCTCATCTTTGTCCTTTCTCCATTTGTTTTTATATATTTTATTTAATTTTAACAATGCGCTATTTTTTTGTTTTCCGATCTTATTTGGGTTTTTATTGCTTATTGTTTTCATGTTGTTTATATTTCTCTTTGCCTCTGTGAACACAATGTGCTACTGTATATCAATAATGTTGTCCTGCCTTAACTTTATAAGAAGACTACATTTTACATAACTGGTGTAAAGCAACATATAGTGTTAAACAGTCAAGCACTAATACAAGTTTTTCTCTCCTGATACTGATTTCAACACTTCAACTCAGAATAACTGCCAGTATTGGATTCTGATCCAGAACTGACAGTCCATACTGAATGAATGTTACATGACAGCAGAAAGGTAAAACTGACAAGGAGACTGTATTTGATGTGGATTGGTCCCATCTGGCTGATATCTGATCCCCTTAATAAGTTCAGTATTTGTAATGGAGTGTGCATAATGTGCTAAAATACCATGTTTTTGCTGATAATTTTAGAAATAGGAATAAATATCATACCTGTACATAAATGTTGTGAAAGCAAATGCATGTTTTTCCCTAAATGCTATTCCTTTATATTACCCATGCTTGTAGAAGCAGTCTACTATTTTGATTATACTTTCATAAAAATGTGTCAAGATGATCATATTTCATGAGCAAAATTAAAAAGTCCTCACTGCCTTACCGCCATTCACCAGTTGGTGGGAGCGCCACAAAAAGTTAAGATGATTTTAGCTCTGCCAGTGTTTGCAGTGCTACACGGAAAACCCAACACAATATTATGCCATTAGTTTTGGCAACATTCCCACTGAAATTAAATGGGAGAGTATACAAGGAAAAAACACAGAGTGAAAGGTCACTGTAGTATTTCACTCTGGAGAGCAGGTATCAGGGCTGGTGCATTGTCATCAAAGCCAGATTACCTCACTGTGTGTACACGGTTTGCTGTGGCTCCATCTGATTTATCACTGAGACTAGTCAGCACTTTAAAACCAACTCCCTCTCTGTGTGTCCCTCTCTGTGTGTCCCTCTCTCTTCCACACACATGAATACTCTGCAGTCACCAAAGAATCACACTCATCTGCACAGCAACTGGACAACCCAGGCAATTACAGCGTAAGTGGAAAGTCACTCAAGTGGTATGGCATGAGAGAAGTGCTCAACAGTGTGTAAGAGACTGGCGGTCTGAGCCGGACTTGGCACTACTCAGTACCTGTCAATAGCTGAAACTGTGACAAGTGACAACAAATGGGTTACATTTCAACACCAGCGACTGCAGTGGCAGGTGTACAGAAGTGTGAGGAATCCTTACTGCAGCGCACCCATCCCTCCCCCTGTGAAAACCTGCAAACCCTCATGTGGGTGTTGGCAACACTGCAACAAGTCATTACAATTCCTTCTTTGCATAAGCTGATACAGGAATAAACTCACTCAACAGAAACGTCACAGCTATGAGGGGTGTGACCATGTGAAATATTTCCATTTGGTCATTAGTTTTTTTTTCAATCATGCACAAGTTGCTCTACAAGTCCTAGAAGCTCCTTATGAGAGATGGTTAAAACAACCTTCATTTTTTTCTGTTATTATGGTGTAAAGAGTGTAAAGAAGTGATGGTCAGTTGTGTCACAGTGGGATAAACAACACATATGATGCACATTTATTTAATACTACAGTATACTACTATACCCCAAACCCCTCACACTTTTACCAAAACAAAAGAATTGAAGAGGTCAATGCAGCTTTTCCAGTATTGCACTCTTCCTCATTCACTGAGGAAAAGCTAAAAGGACACAAGATTATTTATATAACAGGCCATAGTGTTAAATTTGTTTATTTTTGGTAAAAAAAAAAAAAAAAAAATCTTTTAGAGATCACTTGCCCACAGAATATCACAGCTATAATTAATTCAGCAGCCATCAGAGACCAGCATGAAGTCAGAGGCATTCTGCTGTCTAATACCCTGTGCTGAAAAGGTAGAACTTGAATTCAGCTCTTTAAAATAATGAGAATACATAGCCTAACCAGAGGTCACTACATTAATTTCTTCATAGGAGGAAAATCCAGGAGCAACTGGTAGAATATTTAGTTTGATGTGAAATTGTGAAATAGCCAAAAAAAAGACAGCTTTTAGTCACACACAGTCTTAACACAAACACAGTGCTGTCTGAAGAGAGTGCCTCTGTCATCCACAATGCATCATTCTGGTCAGCATAGAAACCACAGTGTGTTAAAGGCAGAACAATGGCGCTCTGCTGTGCCACAGTCAACACTCTACTAACAAGGCTACCATTGACAGCTTCAGAGCTGTTGTGTGCTGGAAGCTGTGCTACTGCAGAAATAGACTGGCCCTAGTCTAAATGACTTCACAAGAAATAGCCATATCCAAGAAATAACCTATCCAAGGCTTGTCTACATTTCCAGAAATGAGTTAAAGATAGCTAGTCCAGCCAAATACTTTCAGTTTTCTGAAATCAAACAGTGGACATCCTAGCAGAGCTACTGCATTTAGATCAATGATACAAATCTTCCCAGCTGCTCAGTTACCAACAGCAGGAAGAACATGTGGGTGTGCTGCAGTGCAGCAGGGAGGCCTGACACATTACAAAACCACTGTTGCTATTTCTGGAACTAGAGATGGTAATAAGTTGAGAGGTGTGTTGAGCATTATGGGTGTGGAGCCTGGATTCATGTCTAGCTGCTCTCAATAGCTGTAAACACAAATGACATACGACATTCTCATTCCCTCTAAATGAGCAGCTGACTCGACAGAAGTAATTAGTTCAAGGTGAGGGAAATGTGTGACCTAAGTGCTAGAAGGTGAAAGGTGTCTTTGGCTGCTCACATATGTCACAGTGAACAGGTCGTGAAAAATGTATTGTATGATTTATCAGAATCTTTTTTATGAAATCAGATGATGTGGAATCACAACAAAACAAGTCAGTTCTGTTCTCTGAATATGAGAACAGCTATGCTTCCTAATACTCTCAGAAGGTTACCTCAGCTGACTGATTTAATCATAACAATAGAGATACTACAAGTAGGATAAAATCACTGTTTGGCAAGCGACAAATAAGCTGCAAGTTTTGGTTATGAAAACTCAAGGAAAAATCTTTAATACTTAAACTGTGTTTCCTATTCTAAACAAAATTTCTTACAATTCAGACTAAAGGCCAGACGACACCAGCATTTAAAACAATAACATTTCCATTGCAAATTCAGTTCATTCCAATGCAATCACTGTGATTACTGGATTTGCTCACAGGTATGGGAATTCTAGTAAATCTGTTACATGTGAAAGGTCTCACCAGTGTGTTTGCTACTCCTTTACCTCCTGCAATGTGATTAGTTTCTGTCAAACTGATGTTGAACTTTAGTATCAAGTATCAGTTGTCAAAAAAAGGAAGAGCTGATTCGCTACTGTTAGTCTTTTGGTCACATGGAAGACATCGGTTGCTTGAAATGGTTATATAAAATATGACAGGATTAACCATGAATGTAAATGAAGACTGTCCTGTGAGAAATATGCAAAACATATCTCCTGCGACCTCACACATCACTGTCAACACCATGTAACAAGCAACAACGTCAAAGAAAATGTCACATCAAAAAATGTATTGCTTCTTGTTGCAGCACAAGCTTTGTTTCTCTCCATAAAAGGATGACTTTCAGTCTTGAAAGAAAATAAGAAATCTCAAAAGAATGAAGCAGACATAGTTGTATGTTTGTGAGTGTGTGCCTGTACTGTATATGTGTGAATGTTTATGTGCGTCAGGCCGTTGTATATCTTTTATATCCTTTTTATATTTTATATTATGCATATCCTGTGAGAAATATGCAAAACATATCTGTCATATATGCATAGCCAAAGAGTAAATTGTTTAACCAAACTCATATACTTCACAGAAACATAGCAAAAGCACTGTTTGAATGGAAGCATTTTTGTTTTCATAATGTGCAAAATTGATTTCTGCATGTTTTTTATTCATCCAATTAGATCATAAATCGTAGAAATAATCAGTAGATTAATCAGCAGTATTGCTGTCCCTGTCCCTTGTCTGTACATACAATAGCTAAAAATTATCCATATACTGTAAGTATACAACAAGAGCAAATTAGACACCGAACATCAGCGCACAGTAGCATGAAAATAGCATCTCTAATGGCAAAATCCATCCCAAAACTCGATGGCATGTTCTCCATAGTTCCCCCTTGTTAAAATTTCTCAGATCTTTTGAGGAATCTCACTGGACAATAGTCTGATCCAGTCTATTAACACTCTCCCTCTTTGCACTCTGCTCATCTTCCTTTGTCTTTCAATTATGCCCAGCATGTCCCAAACTAAAGCAAGTCATCACTGCCACACCAGCTTCCTGACTTTGATGGTGGAGTCCTGTGATGCATGAAGGACCTGCATGCTGGCTTCTCTCTCTCGCTCTCTCTCTCTCTCTCTCTCTATCACACATACAGAGCAAAGACTACTTCCTTTCATTCTCCCAACGGGGTTTAACAGTGTGCCACGCACTCAACAACACAAATCCCTCTTTAATTAGCTATTCAATAAACACACACAGCGCAAAGATTTTACAGTAAGTACCCCAAGGATGCAGTCTATCACACATATACAGCAGTGTCACATGTCCTGTTGTCACTGTTCCTGGTGCGTTTCCACTAAACTGATGTTACACAGTTGCTACACTGAAAAACCTCCAGTCCTGCAGAATCTCTGTCAAGCAGGCAGAGCTGAGCATTAGTTTTAAGACCCTTGTCCTTTCTCTGACTCCATGACATGTTTTGACCCCTATTTGTCATAGGAGCTAAGCTCTGACAGCTGGAGTCAGACCAGAAGCTGGGGAGACGTCACTGGCATGCTACCATCTGACTGTGGAGGTAAACACCAAGTCCTCAGGAACAGCACTGGGCTGAACAGAGATTTAGTACCCTAGAATGGTCACAGTACAAACTATAGGTCACATGACTGATCCTGACCCAGAAAGAACGTGCCATAAGACAGTGTCATACAGAATCAAAAATCCCTCATTGTATTATTAAAATTTGGGTCATTAGGTCCAATATAAAGCCTCATCAACATATTTCTGTGCCATTCATGTGTGTGAGCTGCCACAGAAAGACACTTATGCTCCTGTGCTGTGTGCCCAGAAATGTGTAAACCTGGAGAACATTTTTAGGTCAGTGTTTAGTGAGCAATTTTCACTGGAATAAAAGGAGCATTCACATTTTAAACCTAATGACATGACCTGGAAGTTACTCATAAAGTTAACTTCTGTTGCTAAAACTGCAAACAACACGGATTAAGAGTGAATTTTTGACAAACTCATCGAAAGCCACAGAACAAACAGAACCCATGTTGGACAAACATGTGCAGTTGTTAACATGAGAACATATACACAAAAAGATTTAAAATAAAATGTTACAACGTGTGTTGCTGTATTAACATCAGTGTGATTTTCTTATGAAATGAAACTGTGCTATGAAGCAAAGATTTCTGGCACAGGTTCAACTACTTTCAGGGTGCAGAGAGAAGACAATCTGGAGAGGCTAAAAGTCCAGCAACAACCGTTTTCATTATAAATTAATCTGAAGATAATTTTATCAGTTCATCTACAACTTGTATATGAAACATAAATATAGAGTGAAAAATGTTTATCACAATTTCTCAGAACCTAATATAACATCTTCAAAAGTCTTGTTTTGTCTTACCAACAATCTAAAACCCAAAGAAATTTCATTTAGCCCAAGTCTTCATATTTGATAAGCAGAAAAAAAGCAAATATCTGGGGTTTTTGCTGGAAAAACACCAGAAAATAGGAGGTTATCAAAAGAAGCAACAGCTATTCTTAGAACCAACTGCTGGTGGGGCAACAAATACTGAGACACAGGCAACAGCTACTAACAGTGATCAAGTGTTACAGAACAGAGCTCTCTTACTTGTCACACCTGAAATGTACTGTATGTCTCATAATGTCTGTGATCAATATCCTACCACACACAACAAATAACAGATTCCTCTTTTAATATTACTGGTCCCTGGCTCAGAACTGCCTGTGGCAACACAAATTACACTGCTGAATAATGGATGGGAAACATAACAGAGAGCAGAGGGGTTAAACTAGGAAGCTCTGTGACAAGGAAGGTGTCCTGGCCTGGAGGCTACAACAGTTTGCACTGAGTTGTTGCTGCAAGCCTGTTGTATTTTCATCCTCAAGGGGTTGGCCACAGTTTCAGTGCAGTGATTAATACCTTCTAGTACATTACATAACACTATTGTTGCAAATGCAGCTGATGTATTGGTCCCACTTTCTGTGCTGCAGGTAACAGTAAATTAACGCTGCACTGCTGCACTAATGTGATGTAAATTCAAATTCAAGCTTTATTTAAAGTGCAATTTCACACTAGAGTGTTTCAACACAACTTACAACAAATATCAAAAGCACAAAGGAATCAAATGTTCAGTATTAATGAAATGCCTGCATGTCTACATCCAGCATTGGTTCCACATCTGCATGTCTTTTGGGGATCTACACTGGAGGTCAGTAGACATCCAAAACAGGTCCAAAACATGTGCTATTGTTCTTAGTCTGTTTTGAATGTCTACTGACCTCCAAAAAAGGTCCCCAAAAAATATCCATATGCTGAACTTCAGATGGATGCCCAAGCTAAGTCTTCACATCACAGTCAGGACAATATTTACTAGGTATACTTGTTATATTACTGTTGCACAGACATTCAGCTATTTTGTTAGCTATTTTGCAAATATATGCTGTTGTTGTGACATTGGTCTTGCCCCAGTAACTAGTACTGTTGGTGCGTTAATGCGTGTTCATGAATTCTGGAAGGTGTGGTTATGAAACTAACTAAATTTACTAAAGTGAATTTGCTAATAAGGTAAGAGGTTCTTCCAACACACTTGTGTAACACTGGGTAAAATGTTACAGATGTGTGGTAAAGTGCTGTGAAGATGTCTGATGGCTGTCCAAATCGAACATACAGAGGGCATCCAAAATAACATCGCATAAACTTTAATTTTGAATCTTGTGAAAATGTTTGCTGGATCTCCAAATTGAGAGTTCAGAACACATTCAAAAAAGACACTGCAAAAACTTTCTTTCTGGCTACTCAGGGGACCACTTTTTCAACATCTGACACAGAACTCAATTAGACATCCTTAGCACGTCTCTGTGTTTAGTGAGCAATGCATGATCACTCATGGCTAAGCACACACTCTCTCTGAACCTCTTTCAGTTTCAAAGACACTAGCATACACTGTTGGTTCTTGCATTATAGATCCCATAGTGGGACAAGAAAAAGCTAACTCAAAAAGAACAGCATGAGTGTGTTTAACTGCCACCCAAGACAGCATCAGAAAGCCACCTGCTTCCATGAGCAGAGAGAGTGACTAACTGAATGCAGGGACTATAAAAAGAGGACAAAATCATTATCACAGAGTTCAAAGGTGTTTTTATGTTACTAGGCTAACTCTTCTGTCACTGCTTTTCTGATACAGTTTACAGAACGGAGCACTGCCTTCAGTTTCCACTGCAGAATGATCTGTCCTTCTGGAGCTATTCTGGAGCGTCTTGGGATAAGATCATCTGCTAGGCCTACGGTAACTTGGGTCCTATTTTTATACTTGTCATTATCATCTCTATAGGTTATGGTATTGTACTCACCAAAGCCATTACTGAGATCTGAGAACATGGCAATCTATAAACTGTGACACATGTTTACAGTTCATTTACAGTTTGGGTAACAACTTTACTCTTCTTTGTCTTCTCATCCAAATATGGTGTACCTTCTGACAGCTTGCAGAAAGTACAACATAACTATGACCAATTGAAAAGATGAGCATCTACAAAAATAAGACCCAAGTTAAGCAAAATTTCCTTTTAATGGGGGGCTCATCAATTTAGTAGTGTACTTCTGTAAAGTCAGGGGACTTGTACAATAAACATTAAGGAAAGAATGTTCAAAATCAAGCAGCAAGGGCTGAGCTTGACCCATCTTTTACTTGCCATTATGGGTCAAGCTCTAATTATTAGATCCTACACTTCACATCATACATCTGAATAGGGGCTGTTAAAGCTGAAATTTGTGGGCTTTCCATTACTTTAATTTCTTGTTACTTATCAGACATTATAAAGGCCAATACCTATTTATCTGCAATAAGCAAGAACCAGCTACAAAAATAGGCCTGCCAATGTATCCGTGTTTAATATTGCTATTATTGTGAATTTGTGTTTTAAAGGTATTTCTATATACTTTTAAATTAAAAGTAACTTCCCCATCTGTGGTTCCAAGACGGAGCTGATGAGTTTATGTAAAGCATGATGTCAATAGGATCATGAATTAACAGGACAAAGTTACAGCAATCACCAAAATTTTGTTCCTTGGTCTCTCGAGCTAATGTTACAGAACATTCCTATAAATTTGTGGTAACCAATTTCTGGTCAAGAGAAGCAGTAAAACACGCAACCACCATCATCACTAATTATAAATGCAAACTGTTTCAACTTTCAAGCATATCCCCCCAATACTGATGAGATTTTACTTGCACAACAGTCAATCAGACATTGAAGACAACAGGCTGTTGAGTCTGTTGGTCTCCAGTTAAACCGCTGAAGAACTTACTGGCTGACTGGATTTCCATTAATGCAGTGTCAATGGGCCTTCTAAGCTGTGCAGCAGAAAACCAGAGAGAGCTTCAGCCGCTGACATGCACTGATACACAATGATATCTACTAATATAAGCAACTTGGAATACATGTATGATTGTGTAGCATTATATGATAATGACTGTGTTGCAAAATGAGTGGTTCAACTGAGCATTATTCATGAAGTGCTATTAATAGGTCAGTGTCCAGTCAGCAAAACTGACACACAGGAAAGTACCTTCCTACCAGATACACATACACACAGCCACAGTCCTACACAGGTTCATAAACTGTTGGAAACAGCGTAGGGATCAATACACAGGATGACTCAGATTGCACAGAGCAAGGGCACTACAAAACTGCTTTAAATACCCCCAAACCAGTTATAGCCTCTGAGATGTAATGTTCACACTTTGTGTTCACCTCCCAGTGCCAAGGACAGAGACTGAATACTAAAGTGCCTTGTCACTTCAGGCAAAGAACTGTTCAAAGCACATGGTTGAACCATTTCCACTATACAGTGGGTACGGAAAGTATTCAGACCCCCTTAAATTTTTCACTCTTTGTTATATTGCAGCCATATGCTAAAATCATTTAAGTTCATTTTTTTTCCTCATTAATGTACACACAGCACCCCATATTGACAGAAAAACACAGAAT
>NW_018128128.1:550171-575130 GCF_001952655.1 Monopterus albus
CAAAAGGTGCTTCTACTAAATACTGAGCAAAGGGGCTGAATACTTATGACCATGTGATATTTCAGTTTTTCTTTTTTAATAAATCTGCAAAAATGTCACAAATTCTGTGTTTTTCTGTCAATATGGGGTGCTGTGTGTACATTAATGAGGAAAAAAATGAACTTAAATGATTTTAGCATATGGCTGCAATATAACAAAGAGTGAAAAATTTAAGGGGGTCTGAATACTTTCCGTACCCACTGTAAAATATTATAGTGTCTCTGAGGTGATGAATCATGGGAGAGCCTTGAAGGATGAGCACTCTGACTGGTGTTGGGGAAAAAAAAGGTATGTTTTCCAAATGAGTATTGGCCTTCTTTTCTGGAACAATTACAGACAAATAACTTAATAAAATCTCATGAACTTACATTAACATTCCCCAATATAAAAACCATAACATGAGGTGATGGGCACCAGATGTATTTTTCCTCACTCTATATTCCCATTTCAAAGTTTTGTTTTAATGATAACGCCAATGATCCACACCAGAAAAGTGACATGTTTCAAGAACTCTATGCTTATTGTTAAGGTCATAATTTTCATCAACTTTGCCTCTAAGAATCATGTTTTACCCATCAGTTAGATACAGCACATTAGCCTGGATATAGATGTTTCAGTCCCCACACTCATCTTCAATTTGTCCAATGCTAATAGAAAAATGGCCACACAACTGGGATTGAATGGACACATCTAATCATATTGTTGTAAGGGGAAGTAAAAAACAACTATTAAACTGGCATATTTCTTCAACTGATGTGAAAAACGTTAAGCTAACTACTCCTAACAATGGCTACTGCAGCTTCTGCATCAACTACAAGTGTTGCCAGCAGGACTGATAGTCCATTCGCTACTGACTGCTTAATGCAGAAAAAAAAAATCTGCTGTATCATGTGTACGTTATCAGGCTGCATGAAGGTAATGAAACACACGGGCAATTCAGGCTGATTATCAGGGTAATGGCTGCTAGCTCTAAATGCTACAATATGCATGAGATTTAGCCATAGTTACTACCATAGTTATTAGCCAAAGAAGCAAATTAGAGCTGCAGAAAATTCAATGTAAGTAGTATGGGTCAAACTCTAAAAACATGGGATCCTACATTTCCCACAATGCAACTTGATAATGTCTCAATAAACCTTATAAACCCTAAAGAGCAATTCTGTTTGTTTTTTTTTATACTTTTTGTTCTTTGAACCTCTGAGCACCACTACCAGGTAATCAATCTCCTGGAACCCCTCCACACACGCACGCGCGCACACACACAGATACATGCATATGTCATGACTGACATAGACATGGAGGCATTTTGGTTTGTCTGCCATAGTTGCAATTTTAGGTGCATCAAGAGGTTTCTGAAGATCAATCTTAACACTAACATTATTGGATTAAAGCTGCCATCACCACTATTTTGTCACAGTATTCCGTTTATAAACAGTTTTCATGTTACTAAAAATAAAAAGATGACAAATGAATTCTTGTCAGGATGGATAAGCATCTGAAACAGCATTTCAACCACTAGATTCAATTTAGTTTAAGGATTCCAACACAAAAAGGTGTAACAGTGTTTAAAAATGCAAACAACCTGCATTATAGCCATTATTTCAGGGGTGGATGCTACTGACTACAGCCCATTTGAATTTAAGACCCATACTAACCTGATATAATGGTTAAATCATGCACAGCCATAACAACGCAGCAATTACACACACAGACGGACATATACAACACTAAGACCATGTCGCACTCATTGGCAGGGGGGGGGGGCCGTCAAATAAAACACCTTCCAGGGTGACAATACAAGCCAGGAACAGACATGCTAGCTCAGCTAGCAGGCTACATGCACACAATCCCTGCCTGCAATCCATGACACAACAAGCAGCAAGGCATAAATCAATCACGCATACTAATCATGGAGGCAGACAGATCTCCCCGACACACACACAAAACAAGAATCAAAGCAAGGACACACTTCTCCAAACCCATTGTGTTGGGGTTTGGTGTAGAAAAACTGATGGATTGATGAAAAGATGGATGGATGCAGAGATAGCTCACCAGTTTGCCTTCTTCCTTTTTCTCCACCTTTTTCAGCACATTATCCAGCTATGTGTGCATCTATGTGGATGTACATGTGTGTATGTGTGATGAGCTGGCGATACACACTGCTACATCCCCTCCTCTCCTTCACTCTGACGGTCCCTCCCTCTTTCTCTCTCCTGCCTGGGATTTATTTAATTATTTCCTCCCCTCCCTCTCTCTCTTGCCCTTTCTTCCTCTCCCTCTCTTCTCACAGCTGATTGTCGCCTTGCTTTTCTCAAGGTTGTTTGATTCTCTTTCTTTCTGTTTCTTCCTTCTGCTTCTAGAACTTGTTATCCTCGATTAGGTTTTATCAGTATTTTTGGTGCAGCAGGCAAAGCCAAAAATAGAAGGAGAAAAAAAAAATGGAGCACCTGCCTTGTATATCAAGAACCCATATCTACACTGTACAATGCTCCCCTTTTTCTCCCCCTTGCTCCTTCTTTCACACTGTGTCCTTCGCCTGCCTCTGTGTCTTGTGTGATGCAGCAGCGCTGTAAACCCCTCCCTGGAGAGACAGCAGTGCCACACAGCACAGAGAATGAGAGGGGGATGCTGGGAAATAGAGGTGGCAGTGGGAAGGGGAAGGAGGAAAGGAGGGGGGTAGGACTGTGGCGATGGAGGGGTTGGTGGTGGGGTGGGGATTCTGCCAGAGAATCCAGTGCAAGGCAGGGCAGCCTCCATCCACTGGGTGCATCATGCAGGATTTCAACAGTTATATCGCCTCCCTCCCTGCATCATTCTATTTCCGCACAGAGTGGGGTCTGTTCGCTCTTCTCACATGCACACAAACACACGAATCACACTTTAAGCATGAAAAAAAGCCAGAAGCAACCCTTCAAGAGGTCCCTTGTCTGTTGATGTCAGCTCTACCTTTGATCAAGCCTCTGATGACCTGTGTCATAAAGCGTATATTTACTGTGTTTTATTGACATATTTGTCATAAACATATGTGACCAACTGGAAATCATCTATACTGAGGGTCAGGTTGGATTTGGTAGGAAATGAACTGTACTGTAGGGCAGAGCAATGATACAGTCATGGCCATTAAGATTGGCTCCCCTACATTTCTGTCAGTTAACACACCACTTCTCCCAGAAAACTGTTGCAATCACAATTTTTTTGGTAGAGAAAAAAAAAAAAGCCAAATCTGATCCATTCCACACTGAACTACAAAAATGGACTGGACAGAATTACTGACACCTTTTCAAAATCATCAGAAATAGTTGTATTTCAAGCATGTGATGCTCCGTTAATTTGCAATGAAACTCACCTGTAGCAACCAACATGTGCTGGCAACATAGAAATCACACTTGCAACCAATTAAAATGTAGAAAACTTGACTCAATATTTATGTCATGTGAACTACATTGAGCATGGAGAATAGAAAGAAGAGCAAAAAATTGTCTGATGATTTGAGAAGCACAACAGCAGAAAAGCCTGGACAGTCCCAAGGCGCCAAGTCCTTCTCCAGAAATCTGGTTGCTCCTGTGTCCACTGTGCACAACACTGTCAAGAAGTTTACAGACCATGGCGCTGCAGCTAATCTCCCTGGATGTGAACGAAAGAGAAAAACAGACAACAGATGGTAACAAGGGATTGTTTGAATTGTGGATAAAGAACAATGACCAACTTCGAAACAAATCCAAGCTGACCTGCAGGCACAAGGTGCAACAGTGTCAGCTTGCACTATCTGTCACCATCTGAATGACAAGGGACACTATGGTAGGAGACCCAGGGGGCCCATTGCTAACACAGAAACATAAAACAGCCAGACTGGAGTTTGCCAAAACTTAGCTGAGGAAGTTCTCCCACAGTTCTGGGAGAATGTCCTGTGGACAGATGAGACTAAAGTAGAGTTTTGTGGTTGAGCACATTATTCTACTATTTTCAGCAAATGAAATGAGGCCTTCAAAGAAAAGAACACGGTCACTACAGTCAAACACGGTCGACATTCACTGATGTGTTGGGGCTGCTTCGCTGCTTCAGGCACTGGATGTCTTGACTGTGTGTCTAGCATTATGAAATCTGAAGACTACCATTGAATTCTGGGCACAATGTGGGGCCCAGTGTCAGAAAGTTGGGCCTCTGTCAGAGGTTGTGGGTCTTACAGCAGGACAACGACCCAAAGCAGACTTCATAAAGCACCAGAATTAGTTTCAAACAATGAGCTGGAGAATTCTGAAGTGGCCAGCAATGAGTCCAGATCTAAATCCCATAGAGCAGCTGTGGAGAGATCTCAGAACAGCAGCTGGGAGAAGGAACCCTTCAAATCTGAGAGACCTGGAGCAGTTGGGAAAAGAAGAGTGGTCCAGAATTCCAACAGAGGTGGAAGAAACTCACTGATGGTTACAGGAAGTGACTGATTTAAGTTATTTTGTTGAAAGAGTATGCTACCAGTGGTGGTTACCTGACAGAAATGCAGGGGGTGCCGATGTTTTTGGCCATGACCGTATATCAATAGGGGCGGCAGTGTTGGTTCACCACACTGGTCAACAATGATGCACCTTAAAGATGGCAACTTTGTTTTGTACGGGTTACTGGCTAACAGTTAACATTACTCCTCTATTTATCAAATTTATAGGTGGTCCATCAACATATAACAAGTAGTTTATAGTTGGAAGAAGGCATAAGAAATCATTGCGGTATTTGTCAACAAGTGTAACTGACTGTGTTTTAATAAATACTTAGAACTATCCTATAATTCCCCCTTTTTGTTATTTGTAAATCTGTTGCTGACTGTCTTTTACCATCATATCTGCTGCTGTTGATCATTTGCACTACTGTCCATGTGCATCTCATAAACTATTACGTACCTCATCACCAACGCCCCTGGTGATGCTAACCATCTGATAATCTTCTGGTTATTATTTGCACTACTGTCACTGATTTAGTTATTGTTAGTTTTATCCTAATTACTTATTCTATTTTAGTTTCTTAAATGGTATGGCATTCAATACCAGGTGAGAAAGAAACAGTATTGTGATTTTGACATATAGTGAACTGACAATCAAAATCTTTGATCTTGATCTTAATTGTATACAATTATTTTATGGTTCTGTTGTTTCTTTATTATAGTTCAAGTTCAAAATGTTTATTTGTCATATGCACAGTTAGGAAACGCGTTTCCCTGTACAATGAAATTCTTACTTTGCCGTCCACATGAATGCCACAAAATACAAATGAAATGAATAGGGTATGTGTATTCATTTTTATTGGTTAGTGTCTGCCCTGCTCCATTTTATGGGTCAGCTATTCCTTGGGTATTGAAATACTTTAGTCAGAAACACAACGGACTGTGCGTTTTGTGGAACTTATAGCTCCCTGGGGGGATGCTGTAGATACAGCTTATGAGACTGAAATACACAGAATTAGCCATGAAGGCAGAGGAACGTGGCTGGAAAGTTCAAGTGTGCCCAGTAGAGGTTGGTTGTCTTTATACCCAGCTCACCTAGCAGAAAGACAAAGGCGGAACCTGAGACAGGCACTCAAGAACCTAGCTGATAGTGCAGCAAGGTCCAGTGAGTGGCTCTGTAGCAGAAGAAAGGTGTGTGAATGGGGTAAAGACAGGTAGGTACTCTGAACAAATTGTAAACTGCAACATACAGTATGTGCGGATTATGCCTGCTAATGTGAAGTAAAATAGCATAGGAGGACAGGCTTAACAAAAATGTTTGATACACCAACAGGCTTGAGGCATTCTTCCTGGTGTTAGCATAAGCAAGCTAACAAGAGGACATATTATAAGTTTGACTGGTTTGTTAGAGTGAATACCAACACAGGGTGATTTCTGATGAAGCACAAGTTTGGCTAGTTATTTAGTGAGCTATCTGAATTTTTTGGTGAGTTATTTTAAATGTTTGGTGGACAGCAGCTGAAATGTTTACAAGTGCTACTGACTGGTAACAGCTGGCCTGAGTAGATGAAGGGCTGTGTTGGGTGTGTGGGTGTGTGGGTGCAGGTAAAGAGGGGGGTGGTTCTGGGATGCCGGAATACACTGCTGAGCCTTCTCGGTGTCGTGGGCCCAACTCAACGAAACACTGCTTAGTGAGAGGGAGCCCATCTGATGAGCCTTCACTTGTACACCCACACAGAACTTGCATTGTGTTGGTGATAATACGGTTATTCACTCACTGGGGTTGGTAGTATTGCATTCCTCCTTTATGTAGTATCCAAAAGTCCAAAGCAGACATTTTGAAGAGATGTGTTATCCTGAGGAACTCAGAATATTCAGAATTAATAAACTAACTTTGATTCTGGGCACTGAGAAACAGGAAAGAGACCTTGCTCTGTCCCCACAACTAAGCTGATTGTCTGCTTCGTTTCAGCTAAAAGACAGTTTCATGCAAACTGCCCTCTGAGCACACACTACATCTCCTTATCAGATGGGGAGCCCAGATTCTGGCTCCAGAGACCAAAAGCCCCTTCCCTTGCGACTTTTACTACACTAGGACCATCTCACCTTATCTAATCCCCTATCTCCACACTGCAATGTGGAGACCCCACCATAAATTGGGCTTAATACTTGCTCTCTGTTATGTACAAGGAAATGTCCTTAGATTTGAAAATATAAAACTGTGTTAACCAAAGGCTGTGTAAAGTATCAAGCAAATTGGAAATATTTAGTCAAGCTGATAAATGGCTCCTGAACTTGTTTGTATGAAAATATTTCCAAGAGGCTTGATTTAAATTGACCTATTGTCTTATATATATTGTCCAGAGACTTTATGTTAATCTTGACATCCTAACTTTTTCAGTACTGTTCAGTACTGGGCGAACTGACCATTTAAATGTTACAGTGTCTTCACAAAGTATTAGCTACTGCATATTTTATCAGGAGATAACAGAGTTAGCCTTGAAAAACACAGACACATTCTTGAAATGAATGAGTAACAATGTCTCCCTTCCTCCTCCTCCTCCTCCCTGAAAACAGCAGTACTATCCTTCCCTCCTCTTTCCACTCATGTACACCTAGACTAAGCAAACAAGGTTTAAATGGGAGCAAAGACAACAGGAAGCCAATGTTATTACTGGTGCACATACAATAATATGCATCACCCACAGGGCACAGCAAGCTAAGCATTACACAGCACACAAATACACTAAACTTGATGTGTGTATAAGACTTTACATGTGTGTATCTTTCATTACCTACCAACAGAATCACACTCTGCTCTTCACACAGTAAACCAATTGTCTACTTCAGGACAAATGCACCGGTCTCCCTTCAAAACACACATACATTCACACAGATGCACACACACACACAAGCATACACACAAACAGTCAGGAGTGCAGCCCACAAACTGCTGAAACATGCTGTCACAGCAAACGGAGTGCAACAAACAACACAAGACTACAAGAGAAAGAGACAGAGCAGCAGAGACTGCTGTGACTTTGTCACCTTTACACAACAATAACTGACCTGATATTAAACTTTAACAACAATCTTTAGGTTTCTTTTACACAAAGTACATGTGTGCCATGTGTGAAGAGCAGAAAATTCAGAAAACTTGCTGTTGAAATTGTAGTACAAGTACAGGACAAAACTGTTGGTACCCCTCCATTAAAGAAAGAGAAACTCACAATGGTCACTGAAATCACGTGAAAGTGACAAAAGTAATAATGAATAAAAATTTACTGAAAATTAACTAATGAAAATCAGTCACTGCTTTGGAATTGTGGCTCAACAAAAACATTTTAAAAACAAACTAATGAAACTGGCCTGGACAAAAATGACGGTACCCCTAACTTAATATTTTGTTGCACAACCTTTTGATGCAATCACTGCAATCAAACGATTTCTGCAGCTCTGAATGATACTTCTGCACCTGTCAACAGGTATTTTGGCCCACTCCTCGTGAGCCAGCTGCTCCAGCTGTCTCATAGTTGAAGGGTGCCTTCTCCAGACTACATGTTTCAGCTCTTTCCACAGATGTTCAATAGGATTTAGATCAGGGCTCATAGAAGGCCACTTCAGAACAGTCCAATGTTTTCTTCTTAGCCATTCTTGGGTGTTTTTAGCTGTGTGTTTTGGGTCATTATCCTGTTGAAGGGCCCATGACCTGCGACTGAGACCAAGCGTTCTGACAATGGGCAGCACATTTCGCTCCAGAATGCCTTGATAGTCTTGGGATTTCATTGTACCCTGCACAGATTCAAGACATCCTGTGCCAGATGCAGCAAAGCAGCCCCAGAACATAACTGAGCCTCCTCCATGTTTCACAGTAGGTACAGCGTTCTTTTCTTCGTATGCTTCATTATTGCATCTGTGAACATAGAGCTGATGTGACTTGCCAAACAGTTCCAGTTTTGTCTCATCTGTCCAAAGGACATTCTCCCAGAAGCTTTGTGGCTGGTCAATATGCATTTTGGCAACTTCCATTCTCGCTTTTTTATGATTTGCTTTCAACAGTGGAGTCCTACTCAGTCGTCTTCCATGAAGTCCACTGCGGCTCAGACAGCGACGGATGGTGCAATCTGACACTGATGTACCTTGACCTTGGAGTTCACCTCTAATCTCTTTGGATGTTGTTCTGGGCTCTTTTGTTACCATTCGCATTATCCGCCTCTTCAATTTGTCATCAATTTTCCTCTTGCGGCCACGTCCATGGATACAGTCCCGTGGACCTTAAACTTCTGAATAATATGAGCAGCTGTAGTCAGAGGAACATCAGGCTGCTTGGAGATGGTCTTATAGCCTTTACCTTTAACATGTTTGTCTATAATTTTCTTTCTAATCTCCTGAGACAACTTTCTCCTTAGCTTTCTGTGGTCCATGATCAGTGTGGTACACACCATGATACCAAACAGCAGTGACTACTTTTCACCCTCTAAATAGGCAGACTGACTGATTACAAGTTTGAAAGCACATGTGATGCTAATTAGAGGACACATTTCAGTTTAACATGTCTCTATGGTCGAATTATTTTCGATCCTTTCTAGGGGTACCATCATTTTTGTCCAGGCCAGTTTCATTAGTTTGTTTTTTAAAATGCTTCTGTTGAACCACAATTCAAAAGCAATGACTGATTTTCATTAGTTAATTTTCACTAAATTTTTGTTTATTATTACTTTTGTCAGTTTCGCATTTTTTCAGTAACCATTGTGAGTTTCTCTTTCTTTAATGGAAGGGTATCAACAATTTTGTCCACGTCTGTATTTACATGCTGATTTAAGAGACGTTCACAAGTCATTCAAGGATCCAGAATTTAAAGACAGTCACTGTGATGACGCAGATCTCAGAGGTTTGACCATTAGAGACCAAACCAGCATGAAATTTGCATAAGATAACAAGGTTTCACATATTGAATCCTAATGTTTACTGACCCTTGACCTCTACTTTAGTCCAAATTTCCCATTATATACTGTACAAGAAGGACTCAGCACATGCTTCCCAAAGGATGCATTTTCAATACTTGATGAGCTAACTATAGGACTACACTCAGAAGCCAGTCAGACCAAAAAGTGATACAACCAATCTTTATTAGTGAATATTCATGAAATGGGTGGTGCTGGAAATTTAGAGGCATAGAGAACTGCAGTGTTTATTGACAAGTCATGCCTGTAGAGCTGAACCATAGCATGGTGGTTAAGAAGAAATATGCTAATGCTAATGCTATCCAGTAGCCAGGAACAAGAGGAGAGATTTTTGAGGGACCACTACAACCTGCAAAGGCAAAGCTCACATGACAAACAAGTACAAGCCAGCTAATCTGCTACCATGTTTTACTGTCAGATGACCGTGGCTATCTGTATGAGCTACTATTACGATATTATCTTATAGACCACACAGGCTGTAGGTCTGACGATGCAGTCTTCATTAAACATGTTACTATCGAGACAGTAAACTCTCTGGCTTTCCATCATCTTTGTTTGAATTCATGTGACAAAGTTCACCAAAGTTGAAGCCTCCATAAGTTTAATGACCACATCCTTTCCTCTATCAAGCCGTTTGAATATACAGAATTAAAGAGGACTTTCAAATAATAAAATTAAAGTAACAGTTTAGTTTCAGCCGTAATGTATTATTTTAATAAATCCTGTAATATATCTAAGTTTTTTTAAGGTAAGAAAATATCTTGTTTAAATTAATTCACACTCTGTTTGGATAGAAAGTTGCCAACATAACTTAGCTTTTAACAACAATAAACATTACCAAAAATGCCCATCCCTCACCCTAATGACAGCACTCCAAACTCTGCCTCATAAGCTCCTGGACCATCAAAAAGTACTACTGCAGGCCAGTGACTGTTTTGGCAACAGGAGCTGTGTCTATGGGGTAAAATGTAGACCTAGTTTTCTCAGTTCAAAACACAAGGAAGGTTCCTGTGTTCCTAAAAAGCTCTGGGGTTCCTGGAAAAATGCATTTATTATATCAGTCCAAAAACATCCAAAGACCTCTCAGCCTTGTTCTTACACCACAGCCATGTTTCTACAGAGGTGTTTAACTCAGTTTAACAGTGATAGTTCCACAGCATAATACAGTTTATCCATGACTACACAGTATTAGGAGCATCACTGTATCTAGGAGATCTAAAAGGGAATAGAAAGTGAGAGCAGAGTTGATTTACTCACTGTCCTCTCCGGGGCAGGGCATTCCAGGCTGTTCCGGTACACTGGGGAAAACTGCAAAAGACAGAAAATAAAAAGAAATGGACTATTTAAATGTCATTTTTCTTCTCCTGTCACTAAGCAGAAGTGTGAAAATAAAATACACAGGTCATTAAAAAGAAAACCCTAAGGGTTTTACAAAAATGTCATGCCTCAAGGAACAAAATGGATTGAAGAGCAGAAACAGCAAAAAAGAAAAAACTATCTGGTTCACAGTAGTGATGTTCATGACTAGTGTACAGCACAAGAAGTCTGAATTTTCTCAGTCCAGATGATCTAATTTAGCCTCTTCTGACCCCATTTTCCCCTAAATAAAATGTGACTTGTATCCAGATGTGCAATCCAGAAGATGAACACAAAAACTCTTTATGCCTTAATATCCTCCCAAGTGTTTCATGGTAAAATAAAGTCATCAGAAAAATCTGTACAGTAAATCCACGAATAAAAGGATTGCATGAAGTTTGTCAAGTGCCTTGTTATTCCTTAAATCCTTGTGTGTGTGCCTGTCCTGTGGTTTTCAGAAGATGTCCACTGTGGTAAAAAAGTAGGAGCTTACTCACTATGCAGCAGCAGTTCAGACTTCTTGGTTTGATTATAAATACGAAATGCTTCCTCTAGCTCCATCTGAGACGAGATGGTACAAGGGTCCCCTACACACACACACACACAGACAGACACACATTCATATATAATGGCCAGATACTTTCAAGTCATCCATTTCGTGTTAACATGTTCTATCTGGCTAAATGGATGTAACACTGAAATATTATTTATCATCAGAGTGCTTCTACCTTCTCAGAGTCATTTATTTGAATAATTTATAGAGGCCAGTAAAGATAAAACCTTCCACTAATTCACAAGAAAGGAGGCCAACATAAAAATAAAATGTCTGTTTTCTGATCCTATTAAAGATTTCACAAACCCTCAGGTTTTTCTTGTCACTCCACTGAACTTAACTCCTTTCTTTATGCTGAGTGGCAACAATTTAAATGTCCTAATACAAAAGATTTTTGTAAAAAACAATTATAGAGTGTGGACAGATGGATGTGAGCACTTCAAATCATTCCAGTGTGTAGTGTGAGGTGGTAGTGATGACTTTTGGATTGGCCAGAAGCTCAGAAAATGGACTTTGTGGCCACCATAGTGTATTTCTGAGCCAGGCGTTAGCAATAGCCTACAAGGACACAGCAGGTGCCTTCAGTATGAGAAGGTGCGCACAGACTAATGTACTGTAACTGAACCCAAGCCACACCCACCTTCATCATCGATCCACTTGAGTGTGATGGGCTGCTGCTTGGTAACACTGCACATCACTTTCACCTCCTCACACAACTCCACAAAGGTTACGGTGGCAGCCAAGTGTGTGATCAGCATGTGCCTGAATGCACACACACAAACAGAAAATGCCAAGATGAGTCACTTTCTTTAAGTGCAGCAGAGATCAGCGGATCCCTCAGTGGGTTCCAAAGAGTCAACAACAAAATGACAATTAAGTAAATTTCTCCAATGGTATGATATTGTAGAGCCAAGGAGGCTCACTCCTAAATTATGTTGATTATGTTACCTGGAAAGGTATTTACAGAATATGTGGGCGTGCAAGTTAGCAAGTTTGCACGCCCACAGAGTAAAGGCTGAGTTAGTAGCACAATAACCCACAAAGACCAGGATGACAACGTCTGCTGTGCAGCGTTGACTACTCAGGCCAGTCTCAGCTGTTGCCAGCTTGCACTGAGGTGAATTGGCATCATCATAAGTTTGTATTATTCAGGTGTCATCCTGAGTTTGGACAAATAAAGGAGATTTAAGAGCCTCTCCAGTGATTTTGGACCTAAAAGGTTAGTTTACTTATCATAAGGGAAACTTTTCAGGCAGGACAGTGGATTTATAACAAGCGTTAAAGTGTCTTCTTGACCTTTAACAATCTCAGCACCAATGATGTTTGCACAACCCCATGATGAAGACAGTATACAGTGGTTGAAAGCTCTGAAATAACTCAAGGTCTGCACAGCAGCTTAACATTATTACTCATTATTATTTTTTTTTCACATGTAACAAAAAGCCTGAACATGTAAAATATTTTCCAGGAAGGGAGGGTGTAATTAAAGATATCGTGAAGTTGCTGTAGGAACCAGCGTCTTTGGAGCTTGACCCATAAAAATGGGACATCTCAGCTTCTGCTATAAATGAGAGCACAAAGTCTCAAGACAATACATGGGTTTGTCAAAATTATAAAAAGGCCTGGTGCAGTCCAGCCGTGGTTACAGGAGCAGTACACTCACCTCCAAATCCTCAAAGACTCTTTTAACCATCTGCATGAAAAAAACATTAAGTTGGCAGCACGATATAAAAGATTTTAAACTCATTTCTGTTTGTAATTGTATTTTCAAATTCTACTAGCCTCTAAAGACAAACGTTTCTGTTTTTGTATAATACAACAAAAATGAAAAATTACTGTCAAAACTAAAACAAAAAAGTAACATTAACATAAAGAAATACAACTAAATAATGTGTCAGTTTTGGTTCGCATCCCACTAATAGAGCAGGCGCATGTTATTTCTGGCTGTCATTAATAGTAAATCATTTTGGCACTTCAAAATGTTTTTTATTTTTTTGGTGATGGAGCATTTTTCATCCAGATGGTAAGGAGGATTCTGGAAATACAAAAATGTGTTTTTATTGACCTGGATTATCACCAAATACTGACATCACATAAGAGACACAAACTGGCTGGAGCTACAGTAGCAGTAACTACAGCAGCTACAATGGTCATACAGGTTATACAGGTAATAGCAATACTACTAGAAACACTAATAAATTTATACCTGGAGTCATTTCTTGACAAAATGAAGATTATATTTTGGCCTCACTTTCTTTTTTCATTTGCTCACTACTGTCTTCAGCAATCAATTGAGAGCTAGTGTCCCCACCCCCCTCATGCGCTCCTTCTACCAGGGCACCTTTGAGAGCATCGTCACTGGCTGCATCACTATGTGGTATGGAGCCTGTACTGCCTCCTGCAGAAGGACTCTGCAACGCATAGTGAATACAGCCAGCAAGATCATTGGCGCCCCTCTGCCTTCCCTTACAGACATCTTTAACACCCGCAGAGCCATCGGCATTGCTGATGCCACCTCACACTCCCATTTCAGACTCCTGTCAGGGAGAAGGTATCAGTCTTCAGGCCCACTCCACCAGACTTACAAACAGCTTCATCCACCGAGGATGCTGAACACTGTCCATTTAATTTTCCTAAATGGTATGGCATTCAACACTAGGTGATAGAGAAATGGTATTTCAATTTTCTGCATGTCTGAATTGACAATAAAAAAAACTTTGATCTTGATCTAAAGTGACAGATGAGCTTAGGAGTCAATATACATAGACATCCTATGAAAACACTGAACTTTATCAAACAAGTCACAAGGTAATAATCACAAACCTTGTACTACTAAGATGTAAACTAGACAGCTGGGACAGACATTGGCTGAAACTAATGGCCAATATATTCTTTGTTTGCTATCTCTGTTGTTGAATGCTGATCTTAAACAGAAAGTACAATGTGGCTGAAATTCATATCGATACTGGCCTTTAAAACCCTTATCAGCTGACAGCTATTTTAAATAAGGGTGTGCATGATCAATTTCAACACCAACCCTCACTTCTTTGCTGCATGCTGTAGGAAGTATGTATTCACAATCAACAGTGCAGCTACTCTGATGATATCCTGTAAACAAAGGTAAAAATGCAGAGCTACAGCGACTGGGCACATGTGAGTGTGTCTCGCAGGTGTCTGGGTGTGTGTGGCCAAGTGTTTATGGCAAGTGTTTGTTGGACTCTGGCACAGTGGAGCAGAGACAGCTTGCTTCCTGTTCAGGCACTGCTCCACGCAGGTCAATATGGAATGAGGTCTCACACACACACACACACACACACACACACACACACACAGAGAGAGAGAGAGCAGGGCCATGCCTGCACCGTATATTGGTTTGCCAGGGTTACATCATACTGATCCAGTATTAAATGAGATCTGGTTGTTTTTACTCTGTGATGAACATAAACCTTAAATAACACCAGTGCAACATTCTGATCTAATTAAACACACACTGTACAGTGTTAGAAGGGTCTCCAACCTCCTCTTTGCAGGCATCCTAAGCACATAGAGTGTGGGACCAAAGGCTTAGGCTGACCCTTGCACTATTTGCTGAGTGCACATTCTCAAGAACGCTCAACACATAAGGGATTGGTCATGTACCACAGCATAAACGTAGGAATGAACAGGTTAATCTTTGATCTCTCTAATCAAAATGTTTCTGTCACCTCGGGCTCAGGTACTGCACGACTCACTGTGTGTTATCCATCAGATCCTGTTTTCACTTTTAACTGTATTCTGGGAAACTCCATTAAGACTGAATGGAGGTAATTAATCTACACAAAATATAACCAAAGACATCTTTGTGTGTGAAAGAAAGCCAGCCATTAGTCTGTTCCCCACAAGCTCTGTTAAAGGTTTTAACAGTTTGAGGATATCTCAGATACAGTATGATGATGGATGATTGTGGGGCAGCGTCTGCTGACATTATTGATCTGTGACTGTGGAGTATGTTAACACGGTTTACTGTTAGATTACAATATTCTATAATATTTCCTTATGTATGTTTACTATGCTGGATTTTATAGACTGCTGACATTATGCAGACCCTTAAACTTCATGTATCAACCATATATAGTTATTGTAGTGTCAGTGATTTCATTCTACAGTAGCTTGAGTGTATGTGGAGACTTCAAGAAAATGCTAATACACTTAAGGGACTGCAAGTAAGCTCTACATCCAATTGTACACAGCAACCAGACCACAACAACTTCATGAAAACTGTTTTGGCAATCCCTTACCTTAAAATGATTTCCCTTAAAAATTATTCTTTTAAGAGAAGAGAAAAGGAAAAACAAAATCTAAATAAAATGAAACCTCTTGTCTTCCACATTCCACATTTATTCTTATATTCACACCTACCTGCACAGGTAATGCAGCAAGAAACTCTAAATGTACCACTTGTTAGTTACTTAAGATTGTTGTTGTTTCTGTCTTGTCATATGCATCTTCGAGCTAATCATTTCTCTTGCACTATTAATAAACACACAAAAAATATTCTTTGAGGGGAGTCTATATGGCTGCTGATAATAAGACTCATTACTGGATTGTCTGGTTTTAATTAAAAAATTAAATCTGCATTGTTATTTATTTTAAATATTAAAATACATAAAACCATATCAATAACAATCTAATTTGGAAAAAAACTGTGAAAATCAAATTTTAAAAAAAGTTGTGGATTGAAAACAAAAACATGTCTTTCTTTGTCTCTTATTGTTATTTTACCTTTAACTTGGCAAATGATAAGAAGCAAGTTAAAATTTCTCTCTCTTTCTCCGTTAGATTTAATAAATGCAGCTATGTAAAATGATAATGTAAAAATAGGTAAAGAATTAAATATATGGGGGGGTTATCTGTTTGTTTGTAAGCTAACCTACTCCCAAACTGTGTTTAAAGTGGATCTGACACTGCATTAACTAACGTCTGCTGTCATAAACACTTTTTATACTGTATATGACAATATTGCTGCTCAGTTATGACAAAATTCTAAATTATGATATTGATTATTTCGGTCAATATGCATGATCACTAATTGATTGTGGAAAACTTAACAAGAAAACGTGTCTGCTTAACACTAAATTTTCTTGATCTTTAAATACAACTCAGCTGAAAAGCAAATCACCTCACTGTGATTGAGTTCAGAGGAAATTACTTGCTACTCAACATTTATTTTACAAATAAAATATTGGGGCAAAAGGTCACTGCTGTAAAAGATAGGGGTGTGCTGGACTTATTACACAAGATAAAACGTGAGCATCATTGTGAAATGGAATGTGGCATAATATTAGTTTTATCTAAAATTATCTATTAACCATAATCAGTAGAAGCGAAAATCTTAATTGAAAATAAAATTTGATTAATCCCCTAGACCTAGCTCCAACTAGCAATTGTATTCATGCCAATTATTTTCTTGCTTAACTTTTGGAAAATTGCTAAAATAGTCTGTAGTGATGTCTTCAGTAACCCAAGATAATCAGTTTACAAGGATACAGATCAGAGAAAAGGGGGAATCCCCATTTTGGATGAGTGTAAACAAGCAATTGAAATTTGTGCTTGAAAAATTACAAAAAGCTATTCAATCATTCAAGTATAAAAATAGTTGCCAATAAATTTTCTGTCAACCAAATAATTGATTAATCATGCAATCATCCCAGATCTAATCAATACTAGAGTACAAAGTTTTGCAAATACTGATGGCAACATCTTGCTCCTCTCTGCCATATTTTTTCTCAGTAAGGCTGGCAACTAAATTTCATTATCTTTTTGTTAACCACTGAACTGTATCTTTAGTGGTAGTATAAAAAATACCAAGATGGCAACAAAAGTCAGACTCATAATATCCTTCACTTTCATCAGGTGGTTTGTGATTTAAATCAAAATTCTGCCAATGTTTTGACTGTACTTTGTATAATTGTGGTAATGGACCCAGATGCTGTATCTGCCCAGTTCATTTGATAAATACTCCAAAAGCTGTTTTAACTATTCACAAAGAGACTGAATACAGAAATTATGTCTTGACGTCACACCACTTGGTCTGCGATATCTAATCTGTATGTAGAACTGCAGTTCTTCATCAAGGTCTGTGTGAACAGGCATTTACTGTAGCTGGAGCCAACAGTCTGACCTGAATGGTAAAAAGAGGTTAAATGCATATACCATGTCATGCAGCAGGGTTGAAACTGATTAGATATACAATGTGTATGCAGCCCCTGTATACACATTGTATATACACTGCCTTCTAAAAATACATTACCAAGGAGTTCTGACCCAAATCAGAGTTTAGAGTAACTTCATCAGGAAACTGCAACACTACTCTGACATTCACAGCAACATGTCAACAGTAAAGAGATCTGCCCTGTCAGAAAAAAACATTCCAGTGGCCACATCCTGACTAACACTCACTAATAATCCATCTGAATAAAACTAACAGATAAACAATAGAACATTGCCTCTAAAACCGTTTACCTCTTTGAAACCCCTTCACTCTCCTAGGAATAAAAGAGCAGACTACAACTCATCACAATGTTGTGTTGCACTGTGGTCCTTTAAGAAGGCTGCATGGATTAACCAACTCTTGGATAAGGTGGCTTTTTAATGTCAGATTTATTATTTTAATAGTAATATTTTGGTCTGTTTATCCTTTTCTGATTAATCACGAGACGCCAGTGAACACCATGCTCAGAAAACTGTGGAACCTGTTTCTGTTAATTCCACTAGCTAGTTCTGAAATGATAAGTTATTTAAACAACTGATAATATTTCTATATTAATAATCTTTTAATTCATTTATCAGGTGACATGACTAAGAGTGCAGTCACAAGAAAAGGTCTCCATTATCGGCTGATATTAGCTTATCACAGATACAGTATATCTGTGTCTCTGCAGATAAATAGCAAGTCCATGCAATATTGCAATGCAAAGAATATTGTATATCTCAAATTATTTGTGAACAGAAGTTTATATGCAAACTTTCAGAGTATAAAACATTATCTTAGTAGTCTTACACACTCTTTTAATATAATTGCTTTTTCAGAAACATGGTTTAATAATGTAACTTCTGCTGATTTTGGATTAGCATTGGTTGGATATGTGTAACTATGTGTGTGTTGCTGTCATGTGTTCTGTTTTGCATGTTTGAAAGAATAAATCAAATCAAATCAAAATCAAAAAATCAAATCAACAGTGTCTCCATTAAATTGTTTGTTCAACAGAGGAACCTAACAAGTTTATTTTTACAGTGTAAATGTCACTACATACTGTATCTTAGTCACATTTCTTTAAATGCCTAATTTAAGGGATACTAATGAAATTCCTTGTTGATGTTAAAAATTAATCCCAGTCTATATGCTCTCATCAGTTCTTACTACTTTTTAAAACCTTACCCTATTATAACCAAAGACAAAAGCATCAGCCTGTCTGTGATCAAATCAGCTGTACCTTGAGCTTAAAGGACAAGGCCGGTCATTTTCTGCATTAATAGTATTTTAAACACTCCCCATCCAGAGACTAACAATGACAATCAGTCTCTGTATGAGCAGTGTTGAAAACACCATTAATATAGAAAATGACCAGCCTTATCCTTTAAAGCTAATGTTAACATTAGCATGGTGATGCTATGTAAACAATACGTCATGCTAACAGCTGCCATGCTAACATTTTAAACAGTTAACACGCTAACTGAGCCAAGGTCACAATGGATGCTAGCATTTAATATCAAATTAAAATGTATTTGTCATTTCAAGTAGAACAACATACAGCACAGTTTAAATAAAATAGTTTTCTGAGCAGCAGAATATAGCAGCTTTTGTCTTCATTTTAAAATTCCACATTTTAGTGATTGATTATTCCTAAACAATGGTTAGTTGCAACCCTGAATCTGGATCATTCACCTCCTCTTTGCTGCTGCTAGTCTGTGTGGGATGCCTATGATACTGTGTTGTTGTTATTAGTGTGTGGAGAAGCTGATCTGCTTCCCATTTTTTGTTTCTGAGCTCATGTACGCCGTCTGTGGCTTCGATCACTGAATACAGATTGTACCAACATAAATAAAATAACTGAACTTACACTAATAATGCAGTACTCAAGAAAAATACTATAATACAAGCACAGATATGAAAAGCAGAAATACGCAATAGTAAGGAAAACAGTTAAACTCTAAGTTTTAGGGGGTAAAACACTCAAATACCACCTGTAACATGCTTTGGCACAAAATATTTAAACAACACATGAAATTCCACAGTTTACTTGTGAACAAATTGCATCAGTAAAATGTTTTACTAACAAAGAATCACATCAAGTCAGCGGAGAAAGAAATGATGCACACACATACTTTCTAGATTGTTGCAAGATAAAAATCTCTAGGTATGGAAAGTCTTTGGACTCAAAAGAAAAACAGAAATATTTTGTTTGTTCAAGTTGAGCTTAAGATCAAAGAAGACATAACCACATGCTGTCAAGAGATCAGGCAGCATGAAAAGAATCTGGATGTGGTTATATTGTGCAGCAAGGTGCAGTGATTTAAGTCCACAAACAGTGCAGCCAGTAAACCTATATGATCCAGTGAGGAGTGATGGATACACAATGTGTTTGTGCTCTGTGAAACAGTGTACCTGAGGCAGACGTGAAAATAGGAGGAATAAGAATATAGTTCTTTTCACTGACCTTCAGTAGTGTTATATTACTACTTTACCCAGCTTTTAGTGGCATCATTGCATTTTTTATCAGTGTCTAGTAAAGTGTTGAAGTCATGAAATAGCCTCAGTCATAACAATGAAATTTTGTTTTATCATCACAAGTAAATATTTGCATCTTCTCATGGACCCACACTAAAGCAATAAGTAAAAGAGAGTGGGTTATGGAAGAAAATGATAACTGTAAAGATATGTTTCCACAAAGAGCAAACAAATGACTTAGATATGAGATGTCCTTTAAGTAACATAGCATAGAAACTGTAATGTAACACAGCAGTGTTATGCTTGTCTATGATTATAGAGCCCAGACCAAAGTAACACCCACAACAATAAACTGACACTGAGGCTAGTGTAAAAGCACATTACTGTATGCAGTGCAATTAAATAAAAGGAACCTTTTATCGGAGTCGAAAACATTTCAGAATCATTACTATTTTTACTATAACGAGGTGAGTTTGTCAGGTAACTTGTTATGCAGGAGTGACCAGCTTCCAAGGAGCCCTGCTGAAACATACTGACCCATAACACTGTTAACGTTACACATCCAAAGTCTCAATTCTACAGGTGTTTCCTCTTTTCATCGTGAGCAGCCGGAAAACTGCTTACAGCCTGCGGCTCGCTACTTAACTTACCCACAGTAATGCGCTTTAATTTTCACCAACTCCGAGTCCAGGTCCATTATGGTGGATCCGTTTGACGCTAGCGTATGCATTGGACAGTTTGGTTTTACGTTTCCTCCCGACTGGCCAACCAAACATTAACCGGACAGGCCTAAACTAGCTGTGTCACCCGGTCACGTCGGAAAATAAAAGTGTGCATAACACCGCCAGAAGAAAGAAAACTTATAGAGCTACCTAGAAGTTTCTGTCGCTTAGACATTAGTGGCTCCGTTGGCGGAGGATTTGTCAAAGTGGCTTGATTTACATTACTATTTCTGGATTTGCTTTTCAAAATAAAATACAGACTAACAATAGCCTTGTTATTGCATTCAAGTTTCTATATAACGCCTTTATTTTGAAGATGTAACCTCTGCTTGTGCGATAGTAGTCTTACTAATGTGACACCGTTTCTGACTGCCGTATTTCAAATTCACCTGTCCCATTGTTTCTTACGAGGCGTTGATTGTCCCAACAAAAAGTCTTCGTGCTATTTCCAGGGGTGTATAGACAACTTATGGTGGTTGGTAGTGACTTACAAACCTGGTTAAATTTGAATTATGGCATCTATATACCTTCTGCTCATACAGGTGAGCTGGTCTAACGTTACCTCACAAATGAGAACTAAACCTTCATGACAGAGGTGGACCAAGTACACTGGGCTTACATTTAGTTGAATGGTTTGTTAATTTTCAGAGTCAGATTAATAAAACTCAATCCAGTACAATCATAAAATACCTAGCATTATATAAAGTGCTTCAGTCTATTAGTACTTCAACAAAGTAGGTACAGTATATAGGCTATAATCAGCTTACCCTCTACCACCTGCAACATTAAATATGGTGAACGCAATAAAGCATTAGTAATTATAATCCAAGAATATGTTAAACATTTTGTTATTGACTGCAGGACTTTCCTCTAACAAAGTATTTGTACACTGTGGTATATGTGGCATTGCTACTTTTACTTAAGCAAATGATCTGAGTACTTCTTCCACCTCTGATTCTTGGTGTGTTCTTGTCATATTCCAGTGTCTTTACATTCACTGGAAAATTTAACTGATGGTATATCAGTGTTTTTGAAAAAATATAGTTTTACCTTTTTCACATGTATTGCTAATCACGAGTGGGTGGTTTAGGCCTCAATGCGGTCATCACACGCCATCTGCTGGTTAATGAGTGAATAACCTATGTTTACCTTTCTGCAGTCACAATCAGAAATACTGTAAATTGGAATGACTGCATTAACCCACAAAATCCCATCAAGGTAAAAAGACCCCTTTTTACTCCAATTTGTCTGTATCAACCAGTAATTCTAATGTATATTGGGCATACTGTGTAACACAACCTACAATACCTGCATTTTTTCACTTGCTCCTCAGTTATAACCTCATAATCAGAGTGAATTGCCATTTCTTTCTGTCTGCCTCATTCCAGACCCTCTGATCTTTTAGGAGACTGAGCTGTCAGCCACACTTATTGTAATATCTTATCTCCCTCTGAATGAATTTTGTCTGTAGTTCTGTCTCAGTGTGTTCGTGTCATCTTCTGTTTTCTTACCAGGTCACTATAGTAGAGGTGAGGTCATGTTGTCTCGGTGCCTTGTCATGCTTAGTGGTAACTGGACGTTGCTTGGTGTCTTTCCAGATTTATATTCTTCAGTAAGTTTTAACTCTACTTAACTATTGTTATCACTTTATTGTTCCATCAATTTGTGATTTCAGGCTTTGGTGATGTAAATAAAATTGCCAAAGTAAACTGACTTTACATTTCATTGTGTTCATTCATTATTTAAATACCTGAACAGAATATGTGGGCAGTAATTTAGAGGCATGAAACAGGCTACATTATTCATTAAAGTCAGAATTTAGTTGTCCACATTTCTAAACAAACTGTTAACTGGTTTGTGTTTACTTGACTAATTACTACTTAGCGAATATTTGGAGTACCTAGGGGCCTGGGGCCTCATAAAATGACCTGTTTAGTGCATTTTAACCCTAAAACATCCTCAGTCACTCACCAGCTACAGTACTGTACAAAAGTCTTAGACCAATATTAAAGTAGTTGTTTGAGTAGTGTTAGGATGACTATACACTGTATATTTATTTAGCTGAATACAGATAGAAATGCAGGAAATATGGACACAGTGTTAAAAATAACACAAAAAAATGTAAGAAAAAAATCAGCAAACAAACTGGATACTCAAGATGTGGTATCCAAGGTGTTCTAAAGAAATATGAAGAATCTGGAGAGGTCAAGGACAAAAATAGGAATGGAAGACCAAGAAAACTGTCAGAAGACACATCTCTCAGAGATTCTTCTTTGAAAGACTGGACAAGGACCTGGCTCAGCATCTGACAGCTTCATCTGGATGCCAAGCTGATCCTTCCAGTCTGAAGAAGCTTGATGAGGAACAGCCTTTGTGGAAGCACAGCAGCCAAGAAACCACTTGTTCAGAAAGGGGGCAGGGAGAAAAGGCTGAGATATGCAAAAGCTCACAAAAATTGATGTAAAGATCAGTGCAAAAGACTACTATGAAGTGGTGAATCGAAGTTTGAAATGTTTGGGTCCAATCATCAACAGTATTTGAGAAGAAAGGTTAGAGACAGGTGGAAGAATGAGTGTAGCAGCCTTCAGTGAAACATAGAATAGAATCACTTTATTTGGCCAAGTATGTTACACACAAGGAATTTGTTTCCAGTACAGAACCGAGGCAGCCGTCTGTGGCGCCAACTCACATTGATGGTTTTAACCACCGGGGGGAACTTTGGGGTTCAGTGTCCTGCTCAAAGACACTTTGACATATGGGCTGCATGCACTATGATTTGAACCTCCAACTCTCTGGTTGAGAGACGACTGCTATACCCACTGAACCACTGTCTCCCAAATGAGCTATCATGCCTTGATAGAGAATCGAACCCCGACCTGCCACACCAAGGTCAATAGTGTTAACCAACAAGTTATCCAGCTACTGAAGCATGGTGGAGGGTCTGTCACAGTTTGAAGACAGTCTTTCCTGAAAATTCAAGCTGTGGAAAGGAAGAACACACTCTTTTTTGTCTTCTTCTGAAGTTTGACCTCTTTGACCCAGCTGACATTAGCTAATGCTAACATTGGAAAACATTTACAAGCTAAGGGGCTACTTTAGCTGTAACTTAATTTAAAGTACGGCTAATCACATAATTGGTTTTTAACATTAGGATACATCAATGAATCTTATACAGCCAGATTTTTTAAAATTATTTTTCATATAATACACCAGCAGTTAATGTTTCTTTAAAAAGTGAAAAGTGATAGGGGCCACCTATTTATTTTTTGTATTTATTTATTTTTTTTGTAATAAATGCTTACATTTGTGTAAATTAAACTAAAAGGGAAGTTGATAATCATTAGAAAAGTAGCTATGTGCACATGCACTGGGCTCAACCTGTAGCAGGTCATTGTTTGGTTGAGGTGAACACTATGGGAAACTGTACAGCTCTGCAGTGTCCACCAGATGGCACTCATTAATTAGTCTATTATGGGACTTGCTGCAGTGGCTCTTGCTGGTGCTCTGTGACCACAATATTAAAACCACTGGCAGGTGATGTGAATAACACTGATTATCTTGTTATAAGGGCACCTGTCAACTGGTACAGGTATGTGCCAAAAAATTAGAATATCGAGGAAAAGTCCATTTATTTCAATAATTTGTTTCAAAAAGTGAAACTTGTATGTTATATTAGTTCACTGCACACAAAGTGAAATATTTCAAGCCTTTATTTGTTTCAATTTTGATGATTATGGATTAAAGACAAAAAAAACCCCCAAATCCAGTATTTCACAAAATTAGAATATCATGACAAAGTTCAACATTGTAGGCTCCCTGTGTCCCAATCTAGTCAGCTAATTAATGCAAAACACCTGCAAAGGTTTCCTCAGCCTTGAAATTGTCTCAGTCTGGCTTAGTAGGCTTCAGAATCATGGGGAAGACTGCTGACTTGACGGTTGTGCAGACGACCATCATTGACACCCTCCATAAGGAGGAAAAGTCTCAAAAGGCAATTGCAAAAGAAGCTGGATGCTCACAGAACGCAGTATCAAAGTATATTAACAGAGTGTTAAGAAGAAGGGAAGAATGTGGCCGGAAAAGGTGCAAAAGTGACAGGGATGACCGCAGCCTTGAGAGGATTGTCAAGCAAGGGCGATTCAGAAATCTGGGGGAGCTTCATAAGGAGTGGACTGAGGCTGGTGTCAGT
>NW_018128128.1:575835-590359 GCF_001952655.1 Monopterus albus
GGGTTTTTTTTGTCTTTAATCCATAATCATCAAAATTGAAACAAATAAAGGCTTGAAATATTTCACTTTGTGTGTAGTGAACTAATATAACATACAAGTTTCACTTTTTGAAACAAATTATTGAAATAAATGGACTTTCCCTCTATATTCTAATTTTTTGGCACATACCTGTAGAATAATCTAGGCTTCTTTCAAGATGGCATGGCTCGCCATCTGACCCTTCCATTAATGCTTGTCATTGCATTGTTTTTGTTGTGCCTGTTAAGTAATGTGACATATTCAAGCATCTATGATCATCTATCTCTATCTGTTTTTAAATGTCAGCTTACTTTTGTTCCCTTGCTTTTAATCAATGTTAAGTTTTATTTAATTATGTATTTATTAATTTCTGATTGAAATCACTTGTACTTTTTTGTAGTCAGGCGGTCACAATGCTGTTTATGGTTTATGGTGATGTATCTTTTTGTAAAATTTTCTGGCCAACTTGTTGATTTTAATAGTGTTATATAAATAAACCTGACTTGACAAGTGAATTCAGTTTCATTGTCAAGTAGCTCCAAATTGATTTGTCAAATTGAAGCTGTCAATCAGGTAATGATAACCTGACCTCTAGTCTGACATAGCATACAATGTAAAATTATACGTCCAGCTCTTTTGAAAAATGTTGTATGAAATAATTCACATCTATCACTTCATCTCTACATCAAGTCCACGAATCATAACAGTTTAGGTGTATGTAGGGACTGAATCTATGTCAAGTGCCTGGGAAAAACTATCTGTAAGAAAAGGAAAACAAAGGGTTAAGGCACAAATACATAGATAGTCACAGGGTTTATAACTGACCAATTTCAGACCTCGTACCGATGATGCTGTGATGTACACAGATGTTGGGTCCAATTAAATAAGTTGACCACAAATCAAGTACACCAGCAGATAGTGTTTTTTCTTTAAAAAGTAACAGGGACAACCTATTTAATTTTTTCTATTTTTCAGGGTCTTTGGTATTAAATGCTCACATTTCTGTAAAACTAAAGAGTAGGATAATCATTAGAAAAGTAGCTATATGCACATGCACTGGGCTCAACCTGTAGCAGGTCATTGTTTGGTTCGAGATGAACACTATGGAAAACTGTACAGCTCTGTGGTGTCCACCAGATGGCACTCATTAATTAGGTTATTATGGGACTTGCTGCAGTGGCTCCTGCTGGTGCTCTGTGACAAACTACTGATAATTAAACCTGGCCACAACATTAAAACCACTGGCAGGTGATGAGAATAACACTGATTATCTTGATTTAAGGGCACCTGCCAATGGGTAGGATAATCTAGGCTTCCTTCAAGATGGTGCCGGTGTGCATGGCTCACCATCTGACCCTTTGTTTGTGTTGTACCTGTTAAGTGATGTGATATCCTCTGTGGTCTAGAACCATCAATCACTTTTGGACATATGATCAGCTTAAACTGTACTCCTCCCTCATATATTCTCCATCTTTTACATCTCTATGTTCCCACTAGAATGCTTAGGTCTAAGGACCAGATGCTTCTAATAGTACCAAAGGGCTGTCTAAAATCTAGAGGTGAGTGTGCCTTTTCTTTTGTGGCCCCTACTGTATGGACAAACCTTCCTCTCCATATTCAAATAGCATCATCTCTATCTTTTTTTAAATGTCAGCTTAAAACTTACTTTCCCCTGTTCTTTTAAGTGTGATTCTGCATCTAAACATTCAGAGGACCAGTTTTTAGCTGTATTCAATCAGTAAGTAACAAGACCACATGACATATCTATGCTCCATTTACTTTGAAATTATACTGTGCACTGGAACTGACTGGTGGTCACACACCTGTCTTCATAGAGGTCCCTGCAACAGACGTCTTATTCCAAATTGTCATTGCCTGCCTTAGGTTCACCTTTTTATTAATTTGGACTGACAGAATCTGGTGTCAATGATTTTGAGCAGCTGCTATGTTATGTTGTAGCCAACCAGGTTTGCTAAGGGGAGGGATTAAAGAAAAGGTGTGGGCGAAAAAAAGGGGAGAGAAGAATTGAGAAATCACAGCATTATGAGAGAGAATGGGTTCGAGAGGGAAACAGGTGGGGAAACATTAGCTGCAAATTTGCTCATGTTTCATAGTGTTTACTCAGCATTGTATTGTTGCCACTTATGTATTGTAATATTGGCTAGGTCAAGGAAGCGCAAAATTGGTTAGTGTGGTTCTTGCTATGTGTGCAAATGTCATAAGTAATAACTGCAATCAATGCGTTCATGACATCAGGAATGCTTTGACCTATAAGTTAGAGAAAAGCCGAGAACAGTTCAAGGCAGAATGGTGTGCAGACTTGAGATGCTGGTGATAGTGTTGCACAAATATTAAATAATCAAACTTTACCACTTGCTCCTGGACTGCCAGCTCACCCTTTCTAAACAGAGTGTGTCTCCCTTTTGTTTCACCTCTGGTTGGCCTAGGGACTGTGGAAAGCAGAGAAACTTGTAGACTTCACAGGTGACTGCAGGCATCTGCCAATGCATGCACCCAAGGAGAAGAAATCTTCTCTTTTTCTAGACAAGTTGGGACATTTTACAAAATTCAATAAAAATCAAAATCTGTGTTTGAACTTTATTTAAATGACAAAAGAACAAATAAAACTTTTTTAAGTGGGTTTTAGTCTTTTTCCTGATAAACATAACTGTATTTTGTAAATACAAACAAATTTAGAATTTGAGGCCTGCAACACGAAAATGATGGGACAGAGACCTGTTTACCAAATTTCCCTTTAATGACACTTTTTAATCATTTGGGAACTGAGGATGCTAATAGAAGTTTTGCAAGTGGAATATTGGCCCATTGTTGTTACAAGACTTCAGCTGCTCAGCAGTTCATTTTCACCAGTGCCTGACTCTGCTCTTCATGATGCACCATACTTTTTCAATAGGAGAGAAATCTGGACTGCAGGCAAACCAGTCAAGCCCACACACTCTACTAAGCCACACTGCTGTAGCATGTACAGAATGAGGCCTGACATTGTCCTGTTGAAATATCCATGGACTTCCTGGGAAAAGACGTGTATGGTCGCATTCAGACTGATTTTCTATCTCTGGTGGACGAAGTTTTCCTATTCTTTACATAAGTAAAAGTAGGAATACCACAGTGTAGAAAAAATACTCCGAGATACTTAAGTAAATGTACAAAAGTATTAGCATAAAACATTTAAAGTACCAAAAGTAAAACTACTTATTATGCAGAATGGCATAGTTCACATTAATGTATATCAGATATTGGACTATTATTGATGTATTATTTTGTACATCACATTTAATGTTACAGCTGGTAAAGATGGAGCTAATTAACTACCATGCTTTGAAGTACTTTACATACTGCTGGGTAGCTGGTGAATTTCCCACCAGGGATCAATAAAGTCTTAGGATTATACTATATTTAGTTTAATTAATCTCAGCCTGAAAAGTAATAGTAACTAAAGTTATGAAATAAATGTAGAGAGAAAAAATTACAGTATTTTTCTGTAAAATGTAATGAATTCTAAGTATGATGTAGCAGGAAATGAAAATACTCAAGTACAGATACCTCAAAACTGTACTTAAGTACAGTACTTGAGTAAAAGGGTGGCCAGCCTTAACTTTACTCCGAGACAAGTCAATAATCCTGTTGACAGTACTGCAGCCTCCCTGTGTACAACACTAGATACTGTTGCCACTCTAAAAAAGAAGGCAGTGAAACAGAGGAGACATTTTTCAGTTTATAGCTTTTGTTGACGGGATCTCTAGGTCTACTATGAGTTAACTACCATCAGTTATGCAGTCTAAATTACCATAGTTGGTAAAAAGAGATTTAAACGATTTAAGCAACTTTTTGGCCAAACAAAACAAGAATGTGTGCACATAAATACAGTGTGTATCCCCCAGTTTGGTGTCCCTGTCCCAACATTCAACACGGCGTGATGTACCATCACATTCTCTATTGCTTCATGTAAATTATCGACATCTCTTAGACACCATCCAGGCTACACCACTCAAAGACATTTTACCCATGGGCCTCAACCCTGATGAATATCCTCTACTAACAGGCTATGTATCACAGGCTTTTAAAGGTTGCTGTAGTCTCGTAGTTAAGACCACCTAAACTGCTACCGAGTCAAGACCAAGATCAGAGTGTATCAATTCAGCATCAAAGTGATGCTGAAAAACGGGTCCATGCATTTGTTACTTCTAGGCTGGACTACTGTAAATGAACATAACACAAATTATGGGGGAGCTAAGGGGAACCTGACTCTGCTTAATAATATATGAGCTCACTAAAACACTTGAATTGCAGAATTTGGGGTGAGAGGTGGGGGTCTAAGGCTAAAATGTAGACATATTTTGCCATATATGCTGTTTCTGTTTTTCTGTATCTTTATCATGGGGCGGTAGGGTGACATGGTAGTTAGCCCTGTCACCTTACAGCAAGAAGGTTCCGGGTTCAATACAATTCAGTTTTATTTGTATAGCACCAAATCACAGCAGAAGTCATCTCAGGACACTTCACATAGTAAGGTATACACCTTGCAGTGTTATAGAGAAAAAAACAACAAATCCTCCTTAAGCAAGCACTTGGCGACAGCGGGGAGGAAAAACTCTCTTTAACGAAAGCAACCCCTGAAAGATCCCGGGTCTTGGTGGGTGGCCTTCTGCCTCGACCAGTTGGGGTGAGTGGATAGAGGAGAGAGACAATAAGATTAAAGCAACAAGAATTCGAGACCCAGTTGACCCGGTGCCTTTGTGTGTGGAGTTAGCATGTTCTCCCTGTGCCTGTATAGGTTCTCTCCAGGTACTCCAGCTTCCTCCCACCGTCTAAAGACATGCAGCTTGGGTTGACTGCTGACTCTAAATTGCCCTTAGTTGGGTGTGTGTGGTTGTCTGTCTTTAAGTGTTAGGTCTCTCATAGACTGGTGACCTGTCAAGGATGTACTCTGCCTCTTGTTCAATGTCATCTAAGATTGGCTCCAGCCCCTCTGCAACCCTCTTCAGAATAAGTGGTACAAATAATGGATAGATGGATGTATCTTTATCATTATGGATCATGCATAAAATTCAGCTATTATTGATTATTATTGATTATTATTGATGTTCAATTCATGCATATGGGTAATTTTGTGATAATTCATTTTAATAAAGATACCAGCATGCATGTAATTCTTACTATCATCATCAAAGCCTGGCGCAGGAGGAAATTTCACTCTAATACAAAGATCACTAAACCACTCTCTCGTAATTATCTTAAAACAAAAAGAATAAGAACAGACAATCTTCCCACACAGTCTGCACATGAATCTCTATTTATCATTTAGGCAACAGATCATTCAGTATGTTAAAAATAAAACAAGGCAGCTTAAATTTTAAGTGTCACAGTAAGTCCTCTCTTTGTGGCACACACAAGGGACTTGTTTTTCCTTCTCACATTTGTAAAACAGAAAATAAAATGTTGTGGGTCAAATTGACCCATTGCAAAGTAAAACAAAAAATAAAAACAATAGTTAAAAATATTTTATTGGTATGAAACTTCGTCTGCTTGGCTTAATAGGTGTGATCAACATATAAAATGAAAATGGTTCATTTAACATATTTGCAATATCCCCCTGCATGTTTATATTACAAAGATACTGTTCAGGTCAACATAACAGGAGGGTTAATATATGAGCCATAACACTCAGGAATACAAAGGTGTACAAATTCAGGAGGGTGTGCATAGTAAAATGGTCTCTCTCCTTGTTGCTCTCTGTGCCTTCATAGCAGAAATATGGGAGAGATATGACCTCTCTTGCTAGTTCCTGTCAGTACTCTGGCTGCAGCATTTTGGATTAACTGGAGGCTTTTTAGGGAACTATTGGGATATCCTGATAGTAAAGAGTTACAGTAGTCCAGCCTAGAAGTAACAAATGCATGGACCCGTTTTTCAGCATCACTTTGATGCTGAATTGATACACTCTGATCTTGGTCTTGACTCGGTAGCAGTTTAGGTGGTCTTAACTACGAGACTACAGCAACCTTTAAAAGCCTGTGATACATAGCCTGTTAAGATTAGACTTAAATTGACAAAGTATATAGATAGGGCTGGATCAGGTGACCATTAGACTTCCCCTAGTTATGCTGTTATATATGACTTATAGATATATGCTATAACTTGTCATTACTTAAAATGTTTAAGTGTCCTGCATCATTGAAATGCTTATTTTGTGCAAAGCCAGTAGTAACACAGACACAGTTCATAGTTACATATTTTGTCAGTTTTTGTGGGGGAAAAATTCATTAATGAATAGCAACAGAAAGCACGTGGTGTACTCAGTTCAGTAAAACATGGTGCATAGCTTCATAAAGATCAGCATCTCTTTCATTTTGGAAGATATCTGTTTTAACTGTACAATATCACAGAATCTTTCCTGTGTGTTGTAGCACTAAGTGGCTCTACAACACACACACACACACAAATTCACACCTACACTCCTGTGTACTCATCAGACCAAGACATTTTTCACACCAGTTTGCATTAGAGTCAGATGATGTCATCCTAACTCTCTAATGAATCAGTGCAATCAGAGGTGCTAACGAACAAACTCAGGCATGATGCCACCTTCTCACTTCAACACCTGATGCAATCATTGCCAAGAGACTCAGAGTTCATGCAGGTAAACAGCTGTTGAGGTCACCTATACTCCCTCTTGGCTGCATTCAGCATTATGAAGATAATCGAGTTAAACATAGTTTGCATAGAAACTTTCCAGGGCTTGCTGTAAGATATCATTTTACAATCATTAAACACACACAATACCTTACTCAGAGAACTATATACCAATAAAAAAACTTTAAAAATATGTATAATATACATAATTAATTAGTTTGGGTCAGAAACATATTCTCCAACCTCTACAAATTGCAAAAAAACCATTGATATGACACATTACAGTGAAAGTCAGTGTAGTGCAAGACAAAACTCTTTACCTTCAATACCTTTTTATTTGCATATTTTAGTGAATAATATTTTGAAAAACAGGCCATCAATATAGACCAAAGTATCTGACAATCTATAGTATCTGACAATCTGGATTGAAGTCTTACCTGCACCTCACATTCATCATATCCATTTAGCTTATTGAGTTTGGTTCTAATTGTTCTCCTGCCTCAAAAAATATAAACAAGTTGATGACTACACACAGCGGATTTAAGTTTAAATTGCATTAGCTCACTCATTTTTATTTGCCAGTCGCCAGTTCACACTCATGTCATTCTTTCAGTATGTTCCCATTGTTTAGTGTCAGTAACTTGATTTGGATATGTCATCCACATGTTCCATGCTTGTATTAACAGGCAACATTGACACGACACCGGTAAAATTGAAAAATGTGGTTTCAATAGATCTCATATGACATGTATGTGATATCAAAATATCTGTTCTCCAGTCAGCTTTCTTCTGCACTGCTCACCTGAAAAACAATATGGTCGCTTGCTTCTAATTTTGCCATGGTTTTGATGTTGTCAGGTTTGCTCTTCGCCACCTGTCTCTCTCCTCTCCCTCTCTCTCCCTTCCTCTCCTCAGACTCAGGCTCCCTGGAATGTTTCACAGCTGTGGTGAAATTGCTGGTGACCAGCCTCACTACTTAAGCCCCAGGCAGACACAAGATCGCTGCAGATTCTCAGTCATCCAGGTCATAGTAAGCTGAAAAAACTTTGAAAAATCAACTGGACTTGGTTTTTAGGTCAAAGACGTTTCACCTCTCATCAGTTCTGCCTGACTGGCATTGAGTCGAAGGTATTTATTCCCATTTGTGGTGTTTCAGTCTTTTGAAGGCCAACAATGTCCAATAACGACTGAACCATTATAGCCCAGTATCGGTGAGCGTCGTTACCTGCCTTTGAACCCTCACCTGTGGGCCAATGTCTGTTGTCCTGGTGGGCATGTTTGGGCAGAGATCTCAAAACAGAGTTATAGTTGTGTCTTAGTCCACCAAGTGGAGGTGGACTGCTGACTCTGGTCCACTGGGGTTGGCCCTCCTGTGCTGGGCCATGCGTTTGTGCAGTGGCTGGGTTGGTTCACCAATGTACAAGTCGTTACACTCCTGACTACACTTAACTGCATACAACACATCACTCTGTTTATTCCCTTCCTCTCCTCAGACTCTGGTTCCCTGGAATGTAACACAGCTGTGGTGCATTTGCTGATGACCAGCCTCACTACCTACTGTAAGTCCCAGGCAAATGCAAGATCTCTGCCAGTTCGTTGTGAATCGCCACTCACAAAGTCTGGCTCCTCTACTCGTCTACAGAACCAGCATTTCGAACGTCTACTAACTTCTCAAGTAATGGAGACTGTTTATATCTCCTGCACTCTCATCTCCAAGCGTCTCCTGGTTGAGAGGCTAGCTTGCTCTCGGCTACCCAGCTACACTACAACTGTGACAACCAGCACTTGTCTCTGCCCCTGCAGTCAGCCTTATTTCCCCAGCAGCAATTCACCTGCACTGGCACCATGTCCTCAGGGCCCGTCCTCCTCTGCTACTCTCCAGACTCCTTCCTCTGTGCTATGCACCGCCCTCAATCCTCCAGCAGCAACTCACCAGCACTATCTCATCTGGGCCAATCCCTCGCGCTATATCCAGAACCTGACTCTCAGCCTCACCAGACGACCACTGTCTGAACCAGGAGCTCTGCCACTAGCCCAGGAGGAGGACGACGTGGCTTTGTTCCCAGGTCTCTGTGAGTCCTTTTTCAGCTCATTCTCCCTCATCATTTTCTCTCTCTTGTGCTCCTCAGAGACTGTGTCCCAACTCCTGGTCTCCATTGTCAGAGCTTAGACATTCACGGACACAGGCCCACTGACTCTGCTGCCAAAACTGACCTGGGTGAACTCCCTCCTCGCCACCAGTTCAGAGATATAGCCATCTTATAATAAAGCCTCTGTCTCAATTTAACCATACTCTGCAGTTTGGGTCCAGCTTTCTTCCTCTCTCGCTGCAGCCGTGACAGAACGAATTGGCCAAACTATGGACCCAGCAGGTACTGGTTCTGGTAATCCACCGTTGCACCCAACCATCACCAGGTACGGGGTGCAGATAGATCATCTGGGGCAGATGCTTCAACAGCAGATGAAACACATCACGGCTCTTGCCCAGCAGGCAGCACAACTCTCCACATCTCTCATTCACCGACTGGCTTACATCACACTGCCACTAACTGCCACACAAGCCCTACATCTATTTTCTGAAGTATTTTGTCACTGTTTATTCAAATATCTCAACATCAGTTTATGTTATTGTAGTATTTCTGTAAGTAAAGCTAAATTCAATTTAATTAAATTCAGTTCACTTATGTTGTCTCTCAAAGGCCATAACTGCTTCTGTAGTCACTAGAGTCCATGCATCAGCCAAAACAAACCAACAGCAACCTGTTACACCAGAAAGAAAAAGGGTTTCAGAGAGTGATGAAGATTATGATGCTTAGTGATGAGGAGGAAGTTCAGTATCTATGAGAGAGACTGAAAGACAGCAGAGGAGGGAGGAGGAGGAGTGATGAGAGAGATAAATCAGCTGTATGACACAGAACATTGCTCAGAAAGCTGAGAGTGTTCAGCTGCTTCCTTTCTCCTCCTCTCTCTCTCTGATGATGGAGGAAACTGAACTCTGCTTTCCACAACTCCTCAACATGTCTTGCAAAAAGCACACACGTCCTTACACTGAGACAATGATCATATACATTGTGTTTTCCTCCATTTCTCTGTTGACTGCGTCTCTCAACCTGCTGGTCATCATCTCCATCTCCCACTTCAGGCAGAGATAAATGTCTTAGCACTGATAATGTATTGTTGTAATGAGATTCAATCAGTGATCTCTGAGCATTACATCCTGGTGGTTTAATGAGACTTTGGTTAATAAGCAGTGCTGACAACATTTACTGTTTAGATAGATGTGGTTGGAACTCTTATAATAGCTTTCATAAAACAACTACTTCCTTTGGTAATAATGCTGTGGCAGTATTGACAGTGATGATATTCTCTCACTGCAGGCAGCTCCACACTCCCACCAACCTCCTCCTCCTCTCTCTGGCTGTTGCTGACTTCCTCGTCGGCCTCTTTGTGATGCCATTTCAAATCCTCTTAACGGAACCCTGCTGGTTCCTGGGCGACCTGGTGTGTGTTCTGTTTTATTTCTTACCCTTTATCACTGTCTATGCCTCAGTAGTAAACATGGTTCTCATATCAGTTGACCGTTATGTGGCTATCTGTGACCCTCTGCGCTACCCCACCAAAATCACTCAAAAGAGAGTTCAAGTCTTTATTCTCCTGTGTTGGATTTATGCTGTTTTTTGCAACTTTATGATTTTATATGATAACTTGAAACAACTAGGCAGGTATAACTCCTGCTATGGAAAATGTGTGATTACCATAAATGGAGCTGTTGACATGGTGTTGTTCTTTATCCTTCCCATCACTGCCATCATCATTCTGTATATGAGAGTGTTTGTAGTGGCTGTGTCTCAGGCCCGTGCCATGCGCTCCCACATTGCAGCTGTCACACTGCAGTGTTCAGTGACTGTAACTGCTAAGAAATCAGAGATGAAAGCAGCCAGGACTCTTGGTGTCCTTGTTGCTGTGTTTCTCATGTGTTACTGTCCATCTTATTGTGTCTCTCTCTCTAACTATGACATCATGATTGGTTCTTCAAGTACGGTTGTTGTGATTTTTCTGACATATCTTAACTCATGTCTAAACCCAGTGATCTATGCCTTTTTCTACCCCTGGTTTAGAAAATCAGTTAAACTCATTGTTACACTTGAGATACTGCAGCCTAACTCCTGTGAGGCCAATGTACTGTAGAAAGAAACTGTGGAGAGACTGAGAAGAGACACATGGCCTTTACTGTGAAGGGAAAAATGTGTCTTTATGACCTTTTGCTAATGCACTGAAGGGACAAGGACTCATTCTGTTTGAAAAGCTAAACTTTATCATTCTTATCTTTAACCTGTTAATGTTGTCCTTATATACAGTATGATATTTAATGAAGTCCCTCTTCACAACATGTACTGTGGCAATTCATGAACTGTTCAATTATTCTATACATCCTGTAACCTTTGCAGAAGAGTCTCTCATTGCCATAGCGGGGTTTTTTGATTGTATAAAATTGTATTTGTTTTTTGAAACAGTTTTGTCCTTCATAACCATCACAATAAAATGAAGCTTTTCCTTTCAGTGTTTTTATTTTAAATGAATTTTCATGGCATGGAGAACAGATGAGCCAGCAGGCAGACTGAGAGAAAGAGGGAGTATAAATACACAAGACACCAGAGGAAAACGAGGGACAGATGAACACAATGAGTGGTGATTGTAGAACAGAGTAAAGCTGGGGCAGGTGAGATGACAGCAAAGTAACCAAAATAAAAGCCTCAAACAGGAAACAAGTTCACGAATCATAACAGTTTAGGTGTATGTAGGGACTGAATCTATGTCAAGTGCCTGGGAAAAACTATCTGTAAGAAAAGGAAAACAAAGGGTTAAGGCACAAATACATAGATAGTCACAGGGTTTATAACTGACCAATTTCAGACCTCGTACCTTGGTATTAAATGCTCACATTTCTGTAAAACTAAAGAGGAGGATAATCATTAGAAAAGTAGCTATATGCACATGCACTGGGCTCAACCTGTAGCAGGTCATTGTTTGGTTCAAGATGAACACTATGGAAAACTGTACACCTCTGTTGTGTCCACCATATGGCACTCATTAATTAGGTTATTATGGGACTTGCTGCAGTGGCTCCTGCTGGTGCTCTGTGACAAACTACTGATAATTAAACCTGGCCACAACATTAAAACCACTGGCAGGTGATGAGAATAACACTGATTATCTTGATTTAAGGGCACCTGCCAATGGGTAGGATAATCTAGGCTTCCTTCAAGATGGTGCCGGTGTGCATGGCTCACCATCTGACCCTTTGTTTGTGTTGTACCTGTTAAGTGATGTGATATCCTCTGTGGTCTAGAACCATCAATCACTTTTGGACATATGATCAGCTTAAACTGTACTCCTCCCTCATATATTCTCCATCTTTTACATCTCTATGTTCCCACTAGAATGCTTAGGTCTAAGGACCAGACGCTTCTAATAGTACCAAAGGGCTGTCTAAAATCTAGAGGTGAGTGTGCCTTTTCTTTTGTGGCCCCTACTGTGTGGAATATCCTTCCTCTCCATATTCAAATGGAATCCTTTCTATTTGTTTTTAAATGTCAGCTTCAAACTTACTTTTGTTCCCTTGCTTTTAATCAATGTTAAGTTTTAGTACACGGCGTCATGAGCATATAACCGTAGTTCTTGCCTCACTCCATTGACTTCCTGTTTGAGGATTGATTTTAAATTGTTGTTGCTTTTTTATAAGGTGGTGCATGGGATAACACTTTCATATATCTCTGAGCTTGTACATATTTATGCTCCAGAGAGGACACTTAGGTTTTCCAATTATTGTTCTTGGATGTTCCTAAATCCAGACTAAAACATTGGTGAGGCCGGATATTAGCTGCAAATTTGGTCATATGTTTCATAGTGTTTACTCAGCATTGTACTGTTGCCACTTATGTACTGTAACACCGGCTAGGTCAAGGAAGCATCTGGAGACCAGAGCTTGTCTTTTCATCTTTTATTCACACACACCAACACATACCAACAGCACTCTGAACTCTGGCACAACACTGCACACTGAAAACCCCACAAACTATATATGCACTGCCCCAGGCATTATGGGGCATCCCGCCAAGTGTCTCTCTGCCCCCAGCACTACAGAGCCCATACCTGTCCTCAGTAACCTCAGTCAGAGCAAAGTCTCTTACATGTTGGGGACGGCCTGCACTGGTGCTGAGGCTACTCTGGTGGCTCCTGGGTGGCTGGTGGAGAGGGGTCTGGAGCTCATTGCTGGCTCCCATTGTCTGACTCTCCCCCCTCAGGTGAAGCCATGGGCTGATGTGGTGCGAGTCTGTGCCCATGAAGCACCATCTGGTTCCACGTACTCAGTTTCACCCTGTACATAACATCTGACAGTCTTTTCAGTACAGTACAGGGTTTGCTCCACTGGTTCACTGACTGTGGGGACAAACCCTTCTTCCGTCCAGGGCTGCACACCCTCACCAGCACACCAGGGGCAAAGTTCTGGGCCCATGTCTGGCGAGGCCTTGCCTCTTCCTGTCCCCCCTCTTCTACGTTAATCTCCCAGAACAATGTCATCGTCTCTGGAGATCCCACTTCTGACACCTATGTAACATTGGCTGGGTCAAGGAAGAGTCAAAAGACCAGAGCTGGTCTTTTTCTCATTTATTCACACACACCAACACATATCAACAGCAAACACACTGCCCCAGGCATTGTGATGCATCCTGCCAAATGTCTCTCCACCCCAAAAGATATAATATTTTTCTCTTTACATTCTTGCATGTGAGCTGCATTATTTGCTGTGTTTTTTCCAGAACTGTCATTGATTAGCATTGAGGCCTCCAAAACATTTGAGACTGTTTATTAGCTTCACTTAATGCTAGCATGGACGAGAGGAGAGTAGATGGAGTTTGTGTGAGACCTATGGTGTAAATTGCTTCTGGGCACTTTAAGAGGGAGCTCTGGAGTGGCTTTGGGGACTGCAACACACACAATGTCATCACTGAAGTCTCAGGAATTATCACACAAGAGGAATCTGCTCATGTTAGCATGTGGGCCTAGCTGGATGACCAGCTTGTTCACCAAAGCTGAACCGAAAAACACTATACAGATGTTTACCAAAGAGACACCACAGTCTTGGTATCACAAAGGAATTCTTAGTACTGGCATAACACACAAAAGGTGTTTTCACATGAGCTCCAGCAACGGTATGGTAATTAAAATCCCAGGTGTTTGAACTGGACATTTTTTCTTTCTTTTGTTTTCAGAGAAAATCAGGTACTCTAATTTACTTCTGTCACATTCAATAGTACATGTTGTTGGATCCGTGCTGGTTCCTTTTCTCACATATTCAGCGTTCTTCTATTCTTCTCTTTCTGCCAACTCCTTGTACTGTTTCTCTCCTTTTCCTCGAGATCCATTTCTGCATCCCATATAGTCTGTATTCTCCTCCACACCCCCACTTCCATCCCCCCAGAAACCTTCTGGTTCTCCTTCCATCAGGCCGGGTGTGATAGAGGCATACAGGTTTACCATCAACTCCTCTAGGTACCCTTCTTCCTTCACCGGAAAGGTCACAGGTGCAGTTCCTTCTGAATCATGCAACTTGTTCTCATCTTCTTTTGGCCTGTTTGTTGTCTCCTTGAACTTCTCTTCCTTGAATAGTGGCCATTCTAGTATTTCTTATAAATATTCTTGTTGTTCCTGTGGGACTTCTAATTGTAAAGAGAATCACACACCTTCGTTAATGCTGACTATCACGTAACAGTGTTGTTGGCGCTACGCTTACATGATGGCCTCTTCACCTATGTTGCTATCTTGCTCTCTGGTGTGGGTGAGTCAGCTA
>NW_018128128.1:590372-592101 GCF_001952655.1 Monopterus albus
CAGATGACTTCCCTGCATGCCAACCTGCTATCCAGTTCTCTGGTGTGGGTGAGCCGGCCACAATGTCTTCTACCTGCTTTCCTATTGACTCCATGCTGCCAGCTCGCCTTCATCCCCAGCTCCACAAGTTCTACCTGCCCTTGGTCCCCCAGCTCCATGCTTCCTAACTGTCTTTATCTCCAGTTCCCCTCTACCTGCCTGTCCCATCCAGAACCTGCTCTGCCTCTGTTCTCCTTTCTCCTCCACCTGGTACTGGTTTCTTATTTTATTAATAAACTATTTTTCCACTACTGTGTCCGAGTCTGCTTACTGGGTCCACCTATACCTGTCTGACCTTAACACCCTGTGACCCACAAGGAACCATCAAAAGTGGGATGAGCCCAGCTGTGGGGGTAATCTCACACTGATTTGACATTTCTGAAACTTATCAACTAACATCCAATTTCAGGGCTTTATTTCATCAACCATTTCCATACTTTGGGTTATATCATTATCCAAGAGAAAGTGAAAAACTGTGGAGGGGGAAGGTGAATGGTGAGAAAAATAAATGAACTGTATCACACAGAACTTTGCTCAGAAAGCTGTTCATTTAAGTCCCCTCTCCTCTCCTCCTCCTCTCTCTCTCTCTCTCACAATGCAGACCCTGAAAGAAGATGAACTCTGCTTTCCACAACTCCTCAACACATCTTGCAAAAAGCACACACGTCCTCACACTGAGACAATGATCATTTACATTGTGTTTTCCTCCATTTCGTTGCTGACTGCATCTCTCAACCTACTGGTCATCATTGCCATCTCCCACTTCAGGCAGAGATAAATGTCTTAGCATTGATCATATGTTGTTGTAGTGAGATTCATAGAAATAAGTGAACTCTTGCTTTACATCCTGCTTTTTATTCATGAGCAATGCTTACTATATTTACTGTTTAGATATGCTATTTAAACTGTCATTACTTTTCCTATTGGTAATAATGATGTTGCATTTTGTAATATTGACAGTGATGATATTCTCTCACTGCAGGCAGCTCCACACTCCCACCAACCTCCTCCTCCTCTCTCTGGCTGTCGCTGACTTCCTCGTCGGCCTCTTTGTGATGCCATTTCAAATCCTCTTAACAGAACCCTGCTGGTTCCTGGGTGACCTTATGTGTGTTCTGTATCATTTCTTACCCTTTATCACTGTCTGTGCTTCAGTAGTAAACATGGTTCTCATATCAGTTGACCGTTATGTGGCTATCTGTGACCCTCTGCACTACCCAACCAAAATCACTCAAAAGAGAGTTCAAATCTTTGTTCTCCTGTGTTGGATTTACTCTGTTTTCTGCAGTTTTCTCCTTTTATATGATAACCTGATACAACTAGGCAGGTATAACTCCTGTTATGGACAATGTGTGGTTAACATAAATGGAGCTGTCGACATTGTTTTGTTCTTTATTCTTCCCATTACTGCCATCATTATTCTGTATATGAGAGTGTTTGTGGTGGCTGTGTCTCAGGCCCGTGCCATGCGCTCCCACATTGCAGCTGTCACACTGCAGCGTTCAGTGACTGTAACTGCTAAGAAATCAGAGATGAAAGCAGCCAGGACTCTTGGTGTCCTTGTTGCTGTGTTTCTCATGTGTTACTGTCCATATTATTGTATTGCTATCTCTGGCAATGACATCATGATTGGTTCTTCAACTGAGGTTTTTATGATTTTTCTGATATTCTTCAACTCATGTCTAAACCC
>NW_018128128.1:602960-604033 GCF_001952655.1 Monopterus albus
GAGACATGTCTGAAGTGTAATATTATACATGGCATGGTTCCCCGTGTGGGACACCTCCCGGTTCCAGAAGGCCCATTCATGCACTTGACCATGGACTTTGTGGACATGGTTAGACCGGTGCAGGGCAAACAATACATGCTTGTGGTTATAAACCGGTGCAGCAGGTGGCCAGAGGCCACGCCGGCTAAACACAAGACTGCAGAGACAGTGGCTAAGTTCTTGTGCAAAGAAGGTTGTCCAAGGTTTGGTTTGCCCATTAAGATCAGTGAAGAACAGTGAAGTGTGTTCTGCAAAAGCTAGGAATCAAGCAACATTATGGTAGTGTGTATTGTCCAACCTCACAGTCTGACGTTGAAAGATGTAATGGGATCCTGAAAAATAAGCTGCTTAAGATTTCAAGCAACGCTATGGAAATGTGTATTGTCCAACTTCACAGTCTGATGTTGAGAGATGCAATGGGATCCTGAAAAACAAATTACTTAAGATTTGCATAAGCACTGGGTTAAATTGGGTAGATGCTTTGCCGCTAGTGCTCATGGCATATAGAGCAAGCGCTCACAGAACGCTGGAGCTAACACTGCATGAGGCTTTGTTTGGCCGGCCGATGCCTTCGCCAGTGTACAGAGCAGTGAAGGGTCCATCTTTGGACATTTTGACAAATGACATGAAGTCATATGTGAAGCAAATGACTAACATACACAGGAGTATCTCCTCCTGTGTTGTTTCTCTACAGGCTAGAGAGGTTCAGGAGGACGAAGAGCCCAAAGTGAAACCAGGAGACTTAGTGTATGTTAAAGTGTTTAGGAGAAAGTGGGGAGTGAGCTTGATACTCCTCCTGACAATGGTGCTGGTCATGATCCAGCTGTGCTCACATCTCCTTGACTCTCCAGAGGAGGGAGAGCAAGGGAGAGGTGAGAGAGCTGTGGTAAGAAATAAAAGGGCTGCAGCTAGGGAATGGCCAGGTGTGCAAGAGTGGACATCGAATGACAAAGACTGGAGGTATACGGAGAATGATACTTGGGTTGCGCACATGTCTAAGCAACCCTGGACTTCTAACATAGACACTTTCAGTC
>NW_018128128.1:604604-609599 GCF_001952655.1 Monopterus albus
TTATTTATTTATTTTTTTCAATCCCCCGCCCTCCCGTGTTTTTAATTTTTAGGAACTGTTGCTTATCTTGCAGAATCCAAGATGATCGAGAAGCACGGCGGGTACAAGTTCACAGCGCCAGTGGTGCCATCTACTTTCAACTTTGGAGGCACCGCTCCAGGAATGAATTGAGTCATCTGTTGTACTTTTTATTACTCTGTGACTGATTGTAGTGAAGTGAAAAAAAAAGCTTGTGTTGTTCCCTTAAGTAGTGGTTCCAGACAGAGCTGGTTCTTCTCAGTCATTCTTCAATCTGTCAAATGGGAAATAGCACCAGAAGATGCGGGAAAGCAACCAATGGCTGGGGAAAACAAACCAAGAACTTGAGCGCAATGCAAGAGAAGAAGCTCTCAACAACGTTGTCTTCTGGAGCCCAGTGTGGCGGGGATACCACGACAGCAACTCTGTGTTTTTTCCCACTTAAACAAAATTGGGGGATTAACAGCTAGAAATTGATAATGGGACTAAATATTGCATTATCACTGTTGTGGCCAAACAGCTGACATAAGATTATACCTCTGGTAGTAGTAATATCTACATTATTTTCTGCATAAACAAACACATGTTTATGTACATACAAGCCAAGGTTATTGATTTTTCAAGCAGCCTTGAAAAACAACCAGAGGCATTAAGGTGTCAACAGCTGTATTCATATGTAGCATATTGGATACTTCATAGCACTATGTGATGCCTGATCTCTGTAAATTAATGACTAGCACTTTCATATTGTTCAGGTCTTCAAGCCTTCTGTATCAGACTGCAAATTTTTTAAATTGAAGACTATTTAAACTGAAAATAGCTGTAACTTTGTTACTTTGCAAGTGACTTCTGTAATGGCTGGTTGTCACATATCTGGTTACAGAGTGGATCAGTGGGCACCTCGGAAACAATGTCAGGAAACGAGTGCTCTTGGTGTTCAGTGTGGCTACAGGACGTGTTTGTGAGCACCGACAGTACAGTTGGATACATCAATGATGCATGTACAATTGGACTAATTGTGAAGGTCTCAAGCTTTTGGTTGGTGTATGGATGAACCATCTATATATACAACAACATATTAAAAAAAAAAAAAAAAGCTAAGGGAATTCAAGACCATGTGTGTTTTCTTATAACATGATTAATCTTTGCATCTGTCATAGCGGCTCTACTACTTTTAGCTGCTTTATTCCTGTCTGGTAGTTTGATCTATAGTAGCAACACATATTTTATAAACTTGTACCTTAAATGGAAAATCTTGAGCTGTAAAAAATAAGGAGTAAATAAGCCTGTCAGATACAGTACTGGTCAGAATTTGGGTACTGTGTACCAGCAGAAGTATTTAGTTCTTTACTAGAAACAAAATAGCAATGCAACTATGTAAAAATACTCCAATACAAATACAGTACAAATAATAAAATGGGGCTGAATTAGTATTATCAACAAAATGCACTTGAAATTTCAAAAATAAAAGCACCGATTTGGCAGAATGGGTCCTTTCAGGGTGTTATAATATATTGTAGGCCTTTGGATGATTCAATGTTAAGTACTGGGCATTTATTATGATCTGATATTTTATAGACCATATAACTAATGAATTAATAAAATGCTTAATGAAAATATAAAATGGTTGCAGCCTAAGGCTTAAAATGAAATTTACTTTACTATCTAGTTTATCTTTTGTTTTTCCTATTTTAAAAATAGAAAGTAACTAAGCGTGTCAGATGCAGCAGTGTTTTTCTCTGGAACCTAGTAAAAACAAGTTTAAAGTACAATGAAATGGAAAAGTATGCGTAAATATCAGCTAAATGGTTACTTAGGCTGTTTTCCACCACGGGTTACTTGACATTTTCAGTTTATAAAGCAGAAACAACTCTCGATTGACAGGTTTTGAATTAGTTACTAAACCTTATGTGGCGCTATCCCCTCACTTCCCCCTGCGGTTCCGCAGACTTTGCGTTGTGTTTTGGAGCCGGGCAGTTCGCTACACTACTGACACGCAAACACACAGTCAGTAGTAGACAGACCTGCTCTGGTGGTGCTCGGGGGGACACAATGTGGCTTCGAGAGGAGCTTTTAAAATCTATATGGCACGCATTCACAGCCCTGGACGTAGACCAGCGTGGAAAAGTTTCCAAATCTCAGTTAAAGGTGTGTTTCGGCTTAATTTTTGTTCTTCTGTGTAGAGATTTCAGCTACGTTCGTGACATTGCTTGAGATTTACGTTAGCTGTTGATATAAAGTTAAAAACTGACGTTCCTAAGCTGCTACGGAATAAGTCAGTGGTTATTCATTACATCTTGTGGATACCACTCAGAAACATTTAACGCGTACTGACATTTACGCACACTTACAGTTTCAGGGTACACACAGTGTTGTGTCAATTTATTCCACGTATACTTCGTTGAATTTTCAGGGGAAATGGTGGATTTTATACCCTGCATACAATGATCATTTATCCGGTGGTTTTTCAGGTTTTTACACACAAAATGTTTCATAGCCAGATCAAATTCCTAGGGGGCCCTGGGGCATATATTTGTTGTGGACCCCCACTGTAGATGGCAGTTTAATTCTAGCAGCACCCAGAAAGCAACCAGTAGGCCTACTCTTGAGCTAAAATGATCAATATTAAATTAGTTGATTAATGAGCAGCAAATAGTACTTCAGTAATCTGAGGTTTCCTTATTTACTTTTTTATTAAAGCAAAAATTTACAAAATGTACTTCCCACATATGAATATTTGCTAGTTTACTTAGTTTCATATTATAATAAACTCTACATCTTTGAGTTTTGGACTTCTGATCAGACAATAAAGCTATTTCAACAAGTTAATATGTTTTTATTTATGACATTTTAGACACTGAACAATCAGTTATTTGCCAGAGAAAAATTGGATGCAGTTTTTATAAAACACAACTTTACAACAAATCAGGACTATATACACAAAACACCATTCAGGCCAAGTGTGACACAGAGTCCTAGGGCTACAACCTGTCGCAGTTGATTATCTATTATTAGTATTATCTATATCACTTATTCTTGCAGGGGTTGGTACACCCTGGACAGGTCGCCAGTCTATCATAGGGCTGACACGAACACAAACGACAACACACACTCATGACCTATGGGCAATTTAGAGTCGCCAGTCAACTTAAGCTGCATCTCTTTGGACTGTGGGACGAAGCCGGAGCACCCGGAGAGAACCCACGCAAGCACGGGGAGAACATGCAAACTCCACACAGAAAGGTCCGAGGTGGGGCCCGAACCCGGAACCTTCTCGCTGTGAGGCAACGGCGCTAACCACTATGCCACCGTGCTGCCCTCTACATATAATCATTTTTACACATTTATTATCCAATCATTTACATTGCTGAGTATTTTCATTTAATCATTTTCATTTGATCATTTACATTTTATTTCAGTAGATTATCTATGTGTGTTTATGTGTAATGGAAATATACTACAGCATATTACAGAGCAAGTTACTGGATATTTACACAATAGTTTAATCACATTACTAATGTTTATGTTATAGATGTGTTATGTTTTAAATCCATGTTTGTGAATCTCACTATGTCTGTTTGCTCTCAGATCCAGTGCAGGCCCTTTGTTGGTGAGCGCCCACAAAAGGCATCCAGAAGGAGGCCTGTGGGTCGCTCAGGAACTTTCCCCCCAACCAAGAAAGTCAAACAAATGACTCAAACGAAGCCAAGATTACAAAGATTAATGTGTTTAGTTGGGGGTTTTTCACCTGAGTCTTCTGGATAAGTGTCTTGATGTAAAGACCTGTGTTAAGCTGTCAGAAAGTGTTTGCACTGAAGCTGTTTGTTTTACAGTATAGATGTGTATAATTGAAACTGTGTTGTTATGTGTGGGGAAAGGGCGATCACCTTGTCAGTTATTCTTTCTTTCTAGGACTCTATCTTCAGTGTGTTCTAAGCAAAATTAGAAAGTTTTGCCAAGTTGAAGCAGTACTTATTGTGCTTACGAGCAGGAGGATCATGTTTAATTAGTAATTAGTAGTGTTAATTTGGCTTACTGATTAGTATTAGGAAGTGATGTATTCAGATAACTGTTTATGAATGTTCTTTTCTGTACGTGTTTGTTCTATAGTGTTTAGGAGTTTCGTAGTCTAACTACGGGAGGAGGGGATTCTGTAGTGGTTACAACAAACAGTATGTGTCTAGTAGTTAATTCTGTGTTAACATATTCTTGATTAACATGTGTTATGGGATATTACATATATATCTCTTAGAATAGACTTCTATTGTTAGTATAGGAAAATGCTTGTGTAACCAGGAAAGGTCAGCGACCTTCTGTTTTCTCTGCACTGCTCGAGGGGGAAGTCGGACAGTCAGGAGTTTTCCCCAAAGAAAGAGATGAAAGTGCAGGGCTGAGCTAATAAGCAAAGAATGTAAAGGAGAGCGATGGGAATAAAAAGTAGCAGGGGGGTTGATCAGGAGTGGAGTTGTGCGTGAAGACCCTTGGGGAGTAGTGACCAGACTACCTGACTTCCTCTGCAGAGTGACGACTTTGTGTCCTCACTCTCCCTCAGCATGAAACTACGTCTGACCTACCAATCCCTGATAAACTACTGCTCCCTCCCTCCCTCTCATCCATCTGTACTTTGAAGACTCCCAATCCCTGACCCTTACACCTGAACCCTAATGCCTTTGTTTAAATACAATTTTTAAGTAAATATGTCCATTTATTCCACTTTAAAGGTCATTTGTGCTTTGTTTTTGCGCCACTGTTATTTTGAGAAGCTGATAACTGGTTATTTTTCAGGCTAAGACTCTTCATAGACGACATGAAGTCCTTATGTAAAAAGTAATGCAGTGTTATAGGATAAATCAATAATAATAAATTAAAAGAGCTCAGATTAGGTCAGGTCCAGCCCTGTGCAACATCAACACTTCATCTCACACAATGTCACATTCATGTGACTATTCGGTAACCATAACACAATATAATTGTACT
>NW_018128128.1:609746-614705 GCF_001952655.1 Monopterus albus
TTTTTTTTTCCGGTACAGAACCAAAATGCAGTACATTTGTCATGAACTTGGCATTCTGAAGATGCTGCTCAGCATTTACTGTGTGAACCATCACGTAGACATAGACGTATGTGTATCTGTGACCTGCAGGTATTTACTTTAGTTTGTCACCTGTCTATGACCATGTGAACTACTGTATAATTCACATGGCAATGCAGTTTGGTTTTTAAGTCTTTGATTATTTTGAGTTTTAGAGACAATTTTACAGCCTCTTAACTTGCATGATAAAAACATAATACAAAAAACATTCATGGATATTAATCAATACACAGTTGTTTAATATAATTGTTATTATCAAGGGAAAAAATGAATCATTGATTAAATAAATATACTGAGCATCCACCTGTGACCAAGAAGGAGAGGAAGACCAGGAGAAGATGCTAAATGGATTTTCTGATGCAGTAACCTCAAAAGCCAAACTCAGGTAACTGCTTCCCTACAGCTGCTGTCCTGCCTCCACAACCAGTTTCATGTCAGCAGGTTCCTTCAGGTGTCAAGTCCCATCACTACCTGACCAGCTAAAATTAGGCCAGAGGACATTGTAAAACCCAGGAACGGCAATGACAAGGTTAATTTGATCAGATTCCTGAAAATCAACGTGCCTATTTTGCTGACCCTAAAGTACAACTTGGCAAATATCTAAAGCCACTGACCAGTTTTCATCTCAAACAAGGGTGACATAAGTGCCGTTCCTCTGGTAGAGGTGGAGAGTGGTGTCTCAGTGTGTGACTTGTAACTTCGTCTATTGCAGCACTGACCAACAGGATCTTAATCCTCCAGTACACAGAGCTCTGAGCTCAGAAATCCACAGCACAAAGGAACAGGCCACTGAAAGTATGAACTAGGGGCCAAAAAGCACAAGCCAAATGATAATCCATAAGGGCGTTTAGGCTTCTTGGAGACACCTTGTGGCCCCATCATCAGTGCAGTGAGACTGCAAGTAATGTCAATGTTCAGATGCACAGCTCTAAGTGTTTTAATGCCTACTAAGTATGAATGTGGGGTTTGTTGTGCTGTGTCTAGTTTAGGGAAACAGCAGTTTTTCTGGATGTGAAGAAGACGAGCTACAGTTAGAGGGCAGTGAGCCTGATGCTAATGGTCAACATTTTATAGTACATCTGATCCATACAAGTCAATTTATTTTTAAGCGCATTAAAAACAACTAAGATGACCCAAAGTGCTGCACAGCAATAAAATAAAGAAATAGAAGAAGAATGTATATAAAGAACATATAAACATCTTACATATAGACTTTACACTAACTTTATAAAAAGATGCCAGTGATGGGGCAGCTCTGACATGGAGCGGTAACATTTATTTAGTGTTTAAAAATGATTATCATCATAATCTTTGGTGAACTTGTTCATTTCTCGGTCCTTCATAAATGACATGAATAGAAGTCAAACAAAGTTCTTTGTGTTTTTTAAGAGGTTGGAGACTAATCTGTTTTTACTGCAACTGTAAAAGGTGATTTTTTTTTTTATAGTGAAGACGTAAACTCGGAGGTGTTTCTAATGGAAAGGCCCGCTGTGTGTCTTGCTCATGCCTAGGACAAGATCTTCACACAGCAGCCCCCCCAACACACACACATTCATCTTGTCACAGCCAACTTTATAAGCTGAATAACAATGGATGGACCAATAGGAGTATTTTGGTTTACTACTTATTCATCTTCCACCTTCCTCACACAGACTTCAAGTCATTTGATTATCCCACAGAAATTAACTTTATCTGGAGTTTGATAAAAAGTCAACAATTCAGAGTGATAGCACCTGGTGAGTCTTTATCACTGTCGCCGCATATGAAAAATATTGCAATTCTAGTGCAGCACAATCCATCGGCTGAGAGCAGAAGGTGCCAGGACCAGCCATCTCATTACCATATCTTGCCTTCACTGGCACTGAACAATGAAGGAGCAGGGTGAGACTGGTGCCATGTTCATTTTATCAACAAAAACTGTGCTAAAAAACTATTGTTGATGACCTATTTTTCAGGATGAAAATGAGACTGAAATTAAATGAAAAGCAACATTTCATAATGAAAATTATGATCAGTAATTTGATGTTTAATTGTTTTTAAAATTAATGAATAGAAAGTAAACGATGATATGAAAAAAACCTCTTGATGCGTTTCACTGCTGCTGGTAAGCTACTATCTTACATTCAGTAACTTTGCCTCCGTTATCTGGCTTTAGCACTTCTTAGAAGAAACTGTTTTGTGAACCAGTTCATCTACAATCCTCTGGATTGTAGATGAACTGGTTCATCCTCTCATCCTCTGGATTGTAGATGAACTATTGTAGATGAACTCTAGAGAAAATGCTGTGCCTGTAGAAGAAACATTAATGCCCTGTTCAGTCAGATATCTTTTGTTTTGCTATCACAAGGAATAAATGAATTCCCGGTTTAATGAGGGCAGTCCATCATTCTCTAAATGTTCACAGCAGAGCTCTCACTGTTTTAATGTTATCTGACAATTTAGCGTCACCTCCCAAGCTGAACCCAGTGAAGAGGATTTTAGTAGAAATCTGAGTGAATACAACTTCTGCAGAGCAGAGGAACAGTGAGTGGATAAATAAACAGTTTTCCACAGACTTCAGAATAAACAGAACAACTTGTATGTATGGTATCTCCACACAACAAAGATGAAGAGGATATACAGTAAATATTAAAACTGCAGGGAAAAACTGACAAAAACTTGACTAAAAATTATTTAGTTTTTACTTCCTAAAACTGGACTAAAACTAACAAAAATGAAAAACTAAAATTTGACTAAAACTAATATGCATTTTTGTCAAAAGAATAAGACCAAATCTAAATCAAACACTGGTGTCAAAAGTAATAGTAAACAGGTACATGAGATGGACCGCTCTGTTTAACTAGCTACAGGGAATGGGGATGTTTGTGTTACACACTGTACTGGAGGTCTCTGATCCAAGTTTGGATTTCATGCATCTTGCTCCCCGTTTGATAGGGAGTTGACCATTGTAAGAGGATGGAAAGGGTTTATTTCACACTTATTAGCGGAACTAAAGCCATATGTTCTGGTCCTGCTATCCTTCCTTCATGTAGTGGGCTCATAATTTTGTTTTTACTGCCTAATGATGACAAGCCAAGTATGTCACCTTTGTCAGAGTTGATCTTTCACCAAGGCCAAGTTTCCCACTGAAAATATTTAGCGGGCTGAGCATGTGTGCTGCATTAGGGCTCTGCCAGGGGCAAGTCAGTTTAGCTGGGACACAGAGAGTGATGAGTATAAGACCTTAATGTTTTAAGACACCCAAGGATGCCTTCATCTCCTCTGCACTGACTTGCACAAAATATAAACACACACGGAACACAGAAGAGTATGACCTCGTAAAAACACACACACGTACACACACATGCACTTCACCGCCAATTACAATTTAATCATTTCAGTCAAGCATTGTGTTGCTTATCCAACCACGTGTATCTCTCCAGCTCTTCTTTTATACACCTGTGTATGTGCTCACCACCACTCTGTCTACTTTGGAGTAACACTATCTGTATTTCCTGTTTCTGTGTCCATAGTGACTGCGACAGAACATTTCAAGTCAAGAGTCAAGAATCGCTGTCATTAGGCATAGCACAATGAAATTTTTTCCGGCAGCTCTTGACTTAAAACACAGACACATTATTTACATAACACACAAGTCAGTATAAAACAATGAGCAAATAAAAAGGGATGTATGGGACCTAATCAGGTCAGCAGCATGTTAGCAGCAAAAGAGTGTAATAACATTATAAGGTGCAGCTCAGTGCAAATCTAAGATTTTAGGAAGAGGTGTGAGCATGGGTGTGTGTCTGCAGAGGTCCAGTGTTCTGTCTGTGTCTGTCCATAGTGGGGAGGTTGTGTGTGTGACTAGGGGTTAGGGGGGTGATTGATTTCACAGCTCTGGGGAAGAAGCTGTGTCTCAGTCTGTTTGTTTTAGTATGAGAAGAGGAGCATGTTTTGTCTTCCTGGACCTCCTATAATCCACAATGATCTTCTTAGTCTTGTTGGTGTTCAGGACAAGATTATCTGAACACCACCTTGTCAGGTGCTAGATCTCCTCTCTTTAGTGAGTCTCATCATTGTCTGAGATGAGACCCACTGCGGTCGTGTCATCTGAGAACTTCACAACTGTATTTGTGGAGTGAATGGCATCACAGTCATGGGTAAATAGAGTGAAGAGAACTGGGCTGAGCACACAGCCCTGTGGTGTGTCTGTGTTCAGGACCAGTGTGGATGATGTGCAGCTTCCAATTCTCACCACTTGAGGCCTGTTAGTAAGGAAGTCCTTAATCCAATGACACACCATTATAGGCATTCCCAGATTGTGCAGTTTCAGTGCCAGTTAGTCTGGGATTACAGTATTAAATGCTGAACTGAAGTCAACAAATAGCATCCTGACATAAGTGTTAGGATGCTCCAGGTGGGACAGGGCTGTGTGTAGTGTTATTGAGACAGCATCCTCTGTTGATAGGTTCTCTCTGTAGGCGAACTGATGGTTGTCCAGACCAACAGGGATGACATCCTTGATGTGCTTTAGGGTGATCCTCTCAAAGCACTTCATAATTACTGGTGTCAGAGCAACAGGGCGGTAATCATTGAAGCAGGTAATAGCTGATTTCTTGGGCACAGGCACAACGATGGAGGACTTGAGGCACACAGGGACTGAAGCAAGATGCAGGGACAGATTAAAAATGTCCAAGAAAACTCCTGCCAGTTGGTCCGCACATAGCTTCAGAAGCTGGCCTAACACCCTGTCTGAGTGGAGCTCACCTGCTGTAGCTGCAGGATATCAGCACATAGCTTCAGAAGCTGGCCTGACACCCTGTCTGGGTGGAGCTCACCTGCTGTAGCTGCAGGACGAGAGGCTGGCGCTGTTCCTCTTGATTCTGGGGGAGGGTAATTACC
>NW_018128128.1:614829-626963 GCF_001952655.1 Monopterus albus
ACACTGTACTGTCCAACCATGGTTTCTGGTTTGGAAAAAACCCTGATGGACTTGGTAGGTAGGACAGCATCAGTACAGAACTTCACATAGTCCAGAACAGCTGGTGTACTTTGAACATCCCCTAATCAGTGTGCTGAAAACAGTCCTGTAATGCTGAAGAAGCCTCCTCCGTCCACACCTTAATTGTTTTGGTGATTGGTTTTGTCCTGCAAATCAGAGGTTTATATGCTGGGATCAGCTCCACAGAGATGTGCTCTGACATGCCCAGGTGTGGAGCTGCTATGGCCTTGTATTCTCCCGGAATGTTGCAATAAACCTGATCCAGGATATTATTGGTTGGAAAGTTGATGAATCTGTAGAATTTGGGAAACACTGCTTTAAGTTCCACGTGGTTCGGTTAAAGTCTCCAGCCACTTCTGGGTTTGCGTTCATCTGCCTGCTGATCAGGAAGTACAGCTCCTCCAGCGCTAATTTAGCATTAGCTCGCATTGGTATATAGATGGCTACAATCAGGATTGAGCAAATCTCTCACCATTTTAAAAGGTCGGCCAGATATTCCAAGTCGGGGGAGCAGTGTGTTCCAATGATGCTCGTAGCTGTGCACCAGAAGTTGTGGATGTACAGCGCCAGACCTCTGCCTCTCTGTTTAGCAGATGCTGCAGTCCTGTCTGCTCGAAACAAGGAGCTTCCCTCCAGCTCCACCTCAGCATCTGGGATGTTGTCATCCTCTGCTGTGATGGATTCTAAACGAACATAGCAGCCATAATGACACGCAGATCAACTCTTTATGGTTCACACTGAACCATAAAGAGTCATGCACATGCAGTTTGAATATGGACCAGCACCATAGACAGAGGCAGTCCATAGATCAGCACCATGGACAGAGACAGCACATTGCTCAGCACGATGGACAGGGAATCTATGGATCAGCACCATGGACAGAAACAGTATAGAGATCAGCACCACAGACAGAGGCAGTCCATGGATCAGCACCATGGACAGAAATTCTATGTGCAGTGGTTAGAAATAAACCAGATTCCAGAAGTGATATGTAATAGAACAGTATGTAGTTCATATAGATATTATTTGTAATAGTTATGTACAGTAAGGGTGAGCTCAGTGTGTACGGAAGCTTGATCTGTCTCTGGCGCAGGCAAGAATATCTGTGTCCCCCTTGATTAACTTATGGGTCAACATCCTGAGTGACTTCCTCCTCTGATAGGGAGTGGATATACAGCTTATGTGAACTGTTCGTGTGCTCTGTCCAGGTTTAGAAAAGGGAAATGTGCGCTAGGTCAATGTGACCTAGAAGGTCATGTACTGGACGGCTTGGACAATGCTCAGAAGAAGGTGTGTGAGGGTAGCTGGCATGGGACCGTGTCTTCATGGCTCCGGCCATGCAGAGCTGTGTGAGTATGAGCAGATTAGAGCAGCAGAAGGGAGAGAGAGGATGACCATGCTACCGTGAACAGTGTACCAAAAGCCCGGCCTCGGAGGGCCGGGGGGAAACGACGACTGACTGGGGCTGACAGGGGAACCGACTCGGGACCGACATCCAATGACTTGACTGACTGGTGCTCTGACAATCTTCTTATGCTTTATCTATCACATTGCAGGAGGAGAGTTTCTGTTCTTTGATCTCTGTTCTCTGTTCCCTAACTACAAGATTATGTGTTTAAATACTACTCTATTCAGAATAATTGTAATATTAAATGATCCTTCAAATTGGAATGGTTTGTCTGAATTAATTTAGTCGGTATCACACTCTAGCCACGACATATGGATCGGCACCATGGACAGAGGTAGTACACAAATCAGAACCATGGACAGAGGCAGTACACGGATCAGGACCATGGATAGAGGTAGTACATGAATCAGAACCATGGACCGAGGCAGTACACGGATCAGCACCATGGATAGATGCAGTCTATGGATCACCACCACTGACAGAGACAGTCCATGGATCAGCACCATGGACAGAGACAGTATATGGCTCAGCACCGTTTACAGAGACAGTGCAGCACAAGCTCAGAGCACATGGTTCATTTAGCTAATGCAAAGTGCTCAAGTCCAATACACACCAGCTATTCTGGTTCATGTCTGTTCAGCAATTCAAAATACAAATTTGTGGAGCCCCTTGGGGATGTTTAGTTGTAAATTTGTGCAAACAGATTAATAAGTCATGGCTTGGCAAGTGTGTGGACTGACAAACTGACATACAGTACTACTGAATGTGCACAGTTTAGCAAATGACATACATCATGCCGATGCATAATCAGCTCATCACTACATTTTTTTTCTTTTTTAATGAAAAACCAATACCACAGTGGTTACCACTTCGGAACATGTCACTATTGGGGTTAGGGTTAAACCTAATGTCACTGGTTTCAAGTACCAGACTAATAATAAAACTCCAAAAATGATATGTAATCAAAATGTGTAAACATGTAAATATGTGCCGGAATAAGATGGATCCAGATCCAGGACCTCTCAAATTGTGACTGGCAATTATTTTGATGGACCCAGCACCTCATGTGAAAGAAGTGGCATATATGAATATATCAAAATTCCAAGGTCTATTATTTTTGGTACAACTAGCTTTTTAAATAATGGAAGGTAAAAACATGTATATTTAACATTATTGCATTGTATAGTCTCTGATGTGCTTTAAATTTACTGCTGTAATACTCTGAATTTAATGTTAATGTGTAGTGGAGTAATATGCTTGCTATTGATTGAATGGATTAGAAGCTGGAGTCCAAATGTTTTTAGCATCAACTGCACTCGACACTCATAAATCACACTTGCAAATGTGTGTCTTCTTCTGTGATTTATTGGCCACAACAAACACACAACCAATTTTTTTGCCTTTAATATGCTGCCTTAATGTGAAATGAAACCCGACAAACTTGTGTCTTCAGTGGAAAGCATGACCTTGTATGGATGTACCAGACAGCTTCTTTCCTGTGTGACAGACCTTTCCTTAAACCTACATATGACCTTAACAGACTGAAACTACAAGCAACACTCATGTCTATGTATAAAAGGAAATGCAGCTCTTTGCTCAGAGAGCTCCTCCTGATGTTTACATTTGCCCCTTGCCTTTGTTAGATTACATTTATAAATGAATGTGCTACTCATTTCGTTTTTTAAAGGAATAAGACAATAGTAACCTGTTACACCAAAGAGAAAAAGGGGTTCACAGAGTGATGAAAATAATGAAGAGTGTGATAGATAGTGAGGGAAGAGGAAGTTCAGTATCTATGAGAGAGACTGAAAGACAGCAGAGGAGGAAGGAGGGGGAATGATGAGAGAGATAAATCAGCTGTATGACACAGAACTTTGCTCAGAAAGCTGAGTGTTCAGCAGCTTCCCCTCTCCTCCTCTCTCTCTGATGATGGAGGAAGATGAACTCTGCTTTCCACAACTCCTCAACACATCTTGCAAGAAGCACACACGTCCTCATTCACATAGAATGCTCATGTACATTGTGTTTTCCTCCCTGTCTCTGCTGACTGCATCTCTCAACCTGCTGGTCATCATCTCCATCTCCCACTTCAGGCAGAGATAAATGTCTTGGCATTGATAATATGTTGTTGTAGTGAGATTGACTGAAATCAGTGACGTCTGAGTATTACATTAGTAGAATATTATTGTAGTATATTTTTATAGTATTATGGTGTAGTATTATATTGGTGGTTTGATGAGACTTTTGTTCATAAGCAGTGCTAACATTTACTGTTTAGATAGATGTGGTTGGAACTGTGACTACTGCTTTCATAAAACAACCATTTCTATTGGTAATAATACAGTGGCTGTTTGTAATATTCACAGTGATGATATTCTCTCACTGCAGGCAGCTCCACACCCCCACCAACCTCCTCCTCCTCTCTCTGGCTGTTGCTGACTTCCTTGTTGGCGTCTTTGTGATACCGATGAAAATCCTCGAGATAGAACCCTGCTGGTTCTTGGGTGACCTAGTGTGTGTTCTGTGTTTTTTCTTAACCTGTATCACTGTCAATGCCTCAATATTAAACATAATTCTCATATCAGTCGACCGTTATGTGGCTATCTGTGACCCTCTACACTACCCCACCAAAATCACTCAAAAGAGAGTTCGGCTTTTAATTCTTCTGTGTTGGATTTACGCTGTTTTCTACAGCTTTATGCTTGTATATGATAACCTGGAACAACCAGGTAGGTATAACTCCTGCTATGGACAATGTGTGGTTAATATAAATGGAGTTGTTGACATTGTGTTGTTCTTTATCCTTCCCATTACTGCCATTGTAATTTTGTATTTGAGAGTGTTTGTAGTGGCTGTGTCTCAGGCCCGTGCCATGCGTTCCCACATTGCAGCTGTCACACTGCAGCGTTCAGTGACTGTAACGGCTAAGAAATCAGAGTTGAAAGCAGCCAGAACTCTTGGTGTCCTTGTTGCTGTGTTTCTCATGTGTTACTGTCCATATTATTGTGTCACTTTCTCTGGCTATGACATCATGATGGGTTCTTCAATTGAGGTCTATATGAGTTTTCTGATTTATTTTAACTCATGTCTAAACCCTGTGATCTATGCCTTTTTCTACCCGTGGTTTAGAAAATCTGTTAAACTCATTGTTACACTTGAGATACTGCAGCCTAACTCCTGTGAGGCCAACGTACTGTAGAGAGAAACTGTGGAGAGACTGAAAAGAGATAATCATGTTTTTATGTGCCACTGCTGAGTCACTGAAGTGAAAAGCACAACTTAATAACTGTATCTTTGATATTTTTACTCATTTGCACATAAATGCAATGATCTTATTCTGTCTTGTATTTTTCTTCATTACATGTAGCAATTCAAACAGTCTGTAACAGAGGAGTCTCTCTGTGCCTACTTTATAAGGTTTATTATTTATGTGTTTATTATTTTATTTTAAAATAGTTCATTTTAAATGCATTTTCAAATATTCCAATACCAGTAAAGTCTCACTTGAGCAGAATATAGTCCACACTTTTGTCCTATTTGTCTGCAGTTTGTTTACCATAACTGTTAAGACACTGGAAGGCCTATTCCACCAGTAAGTACGAACTCAAAAAGCAGAAGTCAGATTCAGGGTGAAAACACAATATTTTTTGATCACTGTGTAGGTAGGATGAGGTGAGGTCCACAGGAGAATGCTTGCGATGCCACCGGCTGTGTGTTGCTGGATACTGGTTCAGGGACCCAACATCCACGAGCTAGGCTGGCTGAGGGGATTAGGCCATTTGCAGGCTTGGTGAGTGGCAGAGTGATGAGGTAGAATTGTTGAGAGTGGAGCAATGTTGGAGTACTGAAAAGACGAGGAAACTCACAAGTGAGTGGACGAGCGCTGGGGTTGCTTGTGCGGGAATAAGTAAGTTCAAGTCATACTGAGGTCCATAAAATACCAGAGTGTTGTACACAGAGCATATGTGTGTATTTATGGTTGTATGAAATTATCCATGCTTTCATTAGTTATACCACTTATGCTGTTAAAAGTCATATGTGGTTGGACCCAATCCCAGTTAAAATCAGAGAAACTGTGAGGTACACCATGGACAGCCTGGCAGTTTATTACAGAGGTGACACATAGAGAAAAACATTCAGTGAGATATTTCCTAAGGTTATGTGGCTCATTTTTTGGTGCAATACAATGAAAATTCCTGTGTTCATATTTACTAAGGAGTCACAGTGGGGTTTTGTGGTGAAGAATGCAGGAATCTGCACTTTTGATCTCATGCAGTATGTATTTTAAGGCATTCCCATTCAGGGATGCATAAATCATGGAGGAGAGGATAGAAATTTATACATATACCCTCAGCAGGTGATTTCACATGGCGGCAACAGAGATAACTGTAGCTGAAATTTAACGTGAGAAAGCAGGTTTAAAATTTGTGGCCCTGCTAGCAGTGTGGCAGCTGTGAGTCATCTGAGACGCTGACAGACATAAGAATATGTTTGAAGAGGAAGCACAAGATGGTAAATTACATAATTCACCAGAGTAGAAGATTTCATGTCACACCATTCTTCAGTTACTGAATGAAATAAAAGCATACTTGACTGGTAGGAAACCAAGTGACTTTTATGGTTTGGATTAGCTTCCTGTTTTTTTGCTTTTATTTTGGTCTGATTTCCCAGTTTTGTATCATCTCATCTTCTCCAGCTTTAGCCCAGTTCACATTCATTGCTTTTATCTGTTGCTTATTATCCCCTGGTCTTCAGCCCAGTTAATCTCCTCCTTTCCCTCAGTCACTTGCCGGTTCACTTTTAATGTGTACCACACCCTGCCAGTCTGCTTTGTAAGTTTCTGTATCAGTCTCCCATTTGGTTCTTGCCTTGGTTAGCTTTTGACTGTTCTTTTGTGTTTTTTTCTTGTCAGCAAGAATTCTTGGTTTGTTCTCCTGTTTTGTTTTAGTTGGTATTTAGAGTTTGCTATTTAGCTCCCTGATGGAGCTGTTTTTGAGGTCGGCCTAGTTTTACTTGTCAAACCTCATCTAGTGGAGATTTGAGTTTTTTTCCTTGTCTCTGTGTCCAGTGTTTTTATATTATACCTGACTCTAAGGTATCCCTCAGTCTGCATCTGCTTCTGGGGTCCTATCCTACTTCTGCCCTAACAGAATGAACCAGCCAAGAAAGGCCTCAGCGGACCAGCTTAGGCAGATGCAAATTTTGACTCCTGCTTGGAAGCATTAATTGACCAGTTTAGTAATGCCAAGCCAATGCAAATTTTGACTCCTGCTTAGAAGAATTAATTGACCAGTTTAGTAATGCCAAGGACCCTTGGCAGCAAATAGAAGCTTGTGCCCAAATCAAGGATCTGTACCAGTCTCATCCCTGGCTGATGGAGTATCCAGAGATGCAACAGCTGATTGCTGGTGACCTGTCTCACCCTGGCCTCAGCTGAGGCTGTGAGGAGTTAGCATCCAAGTCTCTTCAGCCCCAGCTCTGTGAAACCAACCTGAGGCCAGCGGAAGCCCTGTCAATCCCGTGACAACTTAAGGCTCAAATGTTGCACCCTTTCCCCCCTTTGTACTCAGTCAATAAGGACAGGGCTGCGTCCAGGACCCAGTTGGCCGCTCCTATTCCCAAGCAGGTCAAGCTAGGATGCCAATGCTGCTTTAGTCACCACTGCAAAGTCTACCCCCCGAGCAGGTTGACGCCACTACCAGCCCCGTTCCAGAGGGGATTGATACTGCCACTTTACCTGGTTCCGTGTGGGTCAACGCCACTGTCTCCTCTGCCCCCAAATGGGATCAAAACCACACGTTCCTGAGCAGGTTAGCTTTGACGCTACCTCTGCTCCAGTTCCCGAGCGAGTTGGTTGGGATGTTGACGCTGCCTCTGTTCCTGTTCCTGAGAGGGTTGGCTTAGGTGCCAATGCTGCCTCTGTTCCTGTTCCCAAGCAGATCAGCTGGGATGCTGACACTGCTACTGTTCCTGTTCCCGAGTGGTTCAGCTGGGATGCCGACACCACTCCTATTCCAGTTCACAGGCAGGTTGGCCTGGACGCAAATGTTGCCCCTGACTCTGTTCCAGTGCGAGTCAGCTTGGAGACATGAAAGAGTGCACTACCAAGGCAGCCATACCTTGCCATCTTTGGTCTGTTAAGTGTGATTTTAGTAGTCTTACGCAATGGCCTGCTGTTTCATTGAACTCAACTGTTACGTCTGCAGCTCCAGCCGTTCCCAGCACCTCGTCAGCAGGCTGCTGACAACTCTGCCCCCGCACACGTTGGAACACATTCTCGGCAACGAGGCACACCTGCGCTCAATCAACAGAACAGTACTTAAGCACGGTGTTGGTGTGTCCTCGTTGCCAGATGATATCGTCATCCAACCGGCAACTTTGCATCTGACTTGCTCTCGATCTCTGTGTCCGCTGCTCCCAGACTACTCTGGTAAAGTCACATCATCGGTTATTCTGATTTAATGTGCTCGCTTTGTTTTTTTGTTGTTGTTTTGAACTGTTTACCTGAAGAGTATTATGTGGGCTCTGGAACTGTTAAACTGAAGAGTGCTTTTGCGTTTCTGGAACTATTTAACTGAGGAGTGCTTTCCGTTATTATGAACTGTTTACCTGAAGAGTGCTTTGTGTTTTTGGGACCGGGTATCTGAGGAGTGCTTTATGTTTTTGTTTTATTCTTCTGTGGAACTGTTTTTTGTGGCTGGTGCCATCAGTAACTCTTTGGGTTTTGCCCTCCTGCTCTGAGTTTGTGCCTGACGTTAGTGGCTAGTGCTCTGGCTAAGGTAGTGGGGGCACTTGCTCCTGTCTGCATGCCTGGTGCTGGGATTCAGGCCTCTGTCCTCGTATCAACTTCTGCTGAACAGCTCCATCGCCATCAAAGACTCTACAAGCTACACACCAGCTCCAGCCTCGTGAGACTGCCTCCCCGACCAGCAGCATTCTCCTGTCCTGAGCCAGCACTCCCTTTTATGCAGGTCCTCTGTATATACTCCGCCCTGATCTGTCTGTCATCCTCCCTCATGCTCCCCTTTCTCTATTCCAATACAGTTTGCCACACCTCTCCTCCGACCTCAGGTTGTCCCTCCAGTGGTCCAGTCAATACAGCATCCCCAGCTGCCTGAGACCCACCGCAGTATCTCCGCACCTGATCCTCACTGCCTCTTCGTTTTGTATTCAGTCAGTAAATACGTCTTACTGACCTTGGTGCGGGTCCTGCATTTTCCTGAGTCCTCTCTTGTGGTGTTGGGCTATGGCTCAGCTACATCTACATCTGCAGCCAAAGGCCTCAGTCTGTTGGCAGGTTAGAACCCAGAACCTTCTTGCTGTGATGCAGTACTAACCACTTGCGCAAAATGTAAGGCCAGGCAGACATGCACATTTAACTTATGGAGCTATAGAGTTTTCTAGGCTTTTTATTGCTTTCCTAGTGGAAAATGTCATCCACTGCCCAGTCCTGTCATCCACTTGCTTTCACAATTGTTCTGCTTGTAACTAAATAGGATGAGGTCACATAATTCACTTTTGTGGTTCCTGCTTTGTTACTCAGAACACTTTATTTCAGAATCAGATTTATTGCCTAGGTGTGTTGAACACACAAAGAATTTGACTCTGGTACATTGGCTCTGAATATGGATGGATGGATGTTCCTCCATAAGGCAATGAGTAAACAAGATAAGACTGAGGCAACAAGAAGAGAAAAACAATGTGTAAGCAAAAAAGGACATTAGGGCATTAGGACAGCAAGTACTTATAAATATAGAAATACATATACACAGTTTAGATGGAGTTGTTCGTTGTCATCTGTGAACTTCAGGAGTCTAACAGAGGGGTTCCCTGAGGTGCAGTCATTGGTATATAGGGAGAACATCAGCAGGGAGAGCACAAATCACCTGTGCTGATAGTCCAGGTGCTGGATGTGATTTTCCCCAGCCTCACCTGTTGGCTCCTGTCTGTCAGAAAGCTGGAGATCCACTGACAGGTGGGGGCAGGCACAGTGAGCTGCTTGAGTTCGGAGTGAAGGATGTCCAGGGTGATGGTGTTGAATGCTGAAGTCCACAGAGGACTTATGCATAGGCCCCTGGGGAGTTGAGGTGTTGCAGGATGTAATGTGGTGCCAGGTTGACTGCAACATTTACTGACCTGTTCACCCAGTAGGCAAACTGCAGGGAGTCCAGCGGCAGTCCTGTTATGTCCTTCGGGTAGGCCACCATCTTTCAAGGGATTTCATAATTTGTCAAGGAGACAGATCTGCGGTCATCCCGTCCGCTGATGAAGGGTGTCTTGGGAACCAGGATGATGGTGGAGCTTTTGAAGCAAGAGGGTACTTCACAAAGCTCCAGTGATCTATTAAAGTTCTGTGTGAAGGTGGGAGCCAACTGATCAGCACAGGCTTTCAAGCGGGAGGGGTCCCACTGTCTGTCCTTGATGCATTCCTGACCAGTTTGAAAAACTGTATAAATGGAGGTCCCTCTCTACCCATCAGTGATATGTACCTGGGTGCCTTTTGATAAGAGGGAGTAGTATCGGTACTGTGCAAGGCTACAGCACAGAGAGGAAGCACGCATACACCTGGACTGCCCAACCCCCCCACCTCCCCTCCACTAACTGTCTCACCAGGACAGGTATGCAAAGTCCTGAGGAAGATCGACCCCAGCAAAGCAACAGGACCAGACAACATCCCAGGGAGAGCTCTCAGGGCATGTGCCAGTGAGCTGGCTGATGTTCTCACCACCATCTTCAACCTCCCTCAGCCAGAGCATTGTTCCCACCATCGTCCCACTCCCCAAGAAGAGTCCAGTCACCTACCTGAATGACTACATGCCAGTGGCACTCACCCCAATCATTATGTAGTGTTTTGAGAGGGTGGTGCTGGCCCACATCCAGAGCAGTATACCAGACACCCTGGACACCTGTGAGGCTTCCCTCCACTATTCCCTTTCTGACCTGGAAAATGGAGACTTTTACATCAGGATACTCTTCATTGACTACAGCTCCGCCTTCAACACAGTTATCCCCAACAAACTGTCCACACTAGGTCTGCACCCTGTGGACGGTAAAGTAAGAATTGCATTGTACAGGTAGACATGTTTCCTCCCCGTGCATATGACACTAAACACTGGACCTTGACCTTAAAGGTGTATTTACAAGGTACTGAACTGAGGATTGTTATTTTGTTATATAGTCATGGGTTTGGAGTGAGTTGTCTGATGTTTAGTAGCTCTTCTCTGGGGAAGGTAGATGGGTTGCAGAAGATTGAGAGAATGAGGAAGAGCACATGAGAGAGTGCACTACCAAGGTAGCCATGTGTGGCACCATCTTTGGTGTGTTAAGTGGCATTTCAATAATCTTACACAAAGGCCTGCTGTTTCCTTGAAAATGATGCAAACTAGTCTGCCCTCAGAGCGTGTTACATGGTTAGCCCTTTTATACATTTGTTTATTTGGTCTGGTCCTGTCTCTGCCCTGTGTCTTCCCTGTCATTTCAGATCCAGTGTCTTGCTTTTGTCTTACTCTCCAGTTGCTACTACCTGCTCTGCCCACAATCACTCTGAGAGGCATCATCTGATTATCCACTCCCTAGGTGTAGCACACAGCTGAGGCGCATCTCCTGATTCACCTACCTCCTATTTAAATCACTGGCAGATGCTCTCTCATTGCTGGTACATTGAGGATTCCCTTCTCAGCACTTTGGGCTACGCTACATCGTGTCACGCAATTTCCCAGTGAAACCTCAAATAACCCTATTTCTTTATAAGTAAGACTGTATTTTCCCCCTGTCTGTTTAAGTTCTGTTTTGTTTTTTGTGGATTTTTCTCCCCCTGGGCTCCAGTTCTTTGTTGTTTTGCACCCAACTTCTTTCTGAGTGCTTCTCCTTCAGCTCCCACTACTAGTTAGGCTCTGCCTGCAGCAGCTTGCCTCCTCTGGGCTATGCCACTTCTGCTCTCCTCCTCTGAGCTCTCCAGCTACACTCCATCACCCCCACAAGGCAGTCTGCATGTGCTCCCAGCACTCAGCTCCACCACGTCACAGCTCATCTCCGCCCGAGGGTTTTTGTCCCAGTCATGCCTCCTTCTATCCCAGCCTACCTGTTTCTGCAGAATGTGGCCCAAGCACTACTGCCATCGTTTCCATTATCAGCAGACTACCATCGCCTCTATCCTTGACCTCAGATTACTTGCACTATTGTTATAATAAAGATTCTTAATTGGAACTGTTGTCTGCCATCTTTAGTCCAACCCGCTAGCTCACCTCACTCCCTTTTACTATGTACACCATCAGTGTATCCATTACAGCCCTGTTCTCACTCATCTAATAACATTGTTTTCTTGTAGAGAGTTATATAGAGCCCCATCTGTCAAACTGGGTCTGAAATGCCTCAAGCTCCACCCTCTGCCTTTCCAGGGTTTTTATACCTGTGTGTGATTTATGACCATAATAACTGAATGTAAGTCAATGGCCGTACAATTTTATTACCTCCCATTAGAACTTCCATGTGTACACCAAAGGGTAAAGCTGCGACTCACCAAATCAAATCAAATTTCATTTGTATAGTGCCAAATCACAACAAAAGTCATCTCAGGACACTTTACAAAATAAGGTCTAGACTTTACTGTTATCGCTATTATTACAGAGGGAAAACCCAACAAATCCCCCTTGAGCAAACACTAGGC
>NW_018128128.1:628008-633277 GCF_001952655.1 Monopterus albus
CTGGAACACCCTGGTGTCATGGACTCCTGGTGGTAGTGTAATTTCTCTTCTTTCCCTCTTCCAGCGGTGGTCAACTAGCTATCAACCCATCAGCTGCTACATACAAAATGACTAATAGGTCAGGGTCCGAATATAGTTAAACTACTAGTATAATTACATGTAGTTCACTACTCTCCAATCCTGATGACACTGTAGTTCTTATCACTACAGATGTAACGCCCACCGTGACCACAATGTCGGTTGCAATGCCAGAGAGGCGTTGCTTGTATTTCCATCTTTTGAATTTATGTAGTTGAAGACCATAGATAACTAGAAGTTGTTAGTTCAAAACTCTAAACAGTATAAAGGATATTTATGTGCTTTGTTTGTAATGAATGAAACTCAGGATTTACAGGAGATCATTGTCATGTGGTGGCTTTTAGTGATTTTCCATGAGCACGAGTTTGTTCAGCTGCAGGCAAAAAAAATGTTTTCTGCTGGGTCTTTTCCAGCATACATACAGCTCCCTCCTCATTTATATTGTTACAACTAAAGAACATAATGAACTGTAGATAATTAGAGGCGCTTATACTTTGTCTGGCGTGGTTGATTTGGCTGTTTTGTCTTTTACCGATTTATTCAGTAAGGTATGAACCATTGTATTAGTTGTGTGTAGCAAGTGTTATGGGAGTTTCATGTAATTGCTATGCTGGACCCGTCTCTTCTTATCTAAGCTGTTGTTACTCGCTGTTTTCCATGCTTTTGTTATGTGCAATATTCTATTCAGGGACTCTGAGCTGGCGCAGGAAGTACATCTTTTGCTGTGCTTTCTTGGAGATGGTGGAGCCCAGGAACTTGAAGGAATCCAGTGTTGTTAAGCATGTGGGGGGCTCCTCCTGATGTTCACTGTTATCCCCACTGTTTTGAGAATGTTCATTTCCATGTTGTTGTGACTCCAACTCAAAGCCAGCTCTTCAACTTTTTGTCTGTGTGCAGACTTGTCACCGTCTTGGATGAAACTGATGAATGGTGTCATCCCTTGGGGGGGCCCATGCTGGATGTGGTTTTCTGCAGCCTCACCTGCTGCTTCCTGTCTTTCATAAAGCTTGTGATCAACTAGCAGATGTGGGCAGGCACAGTGAGCTGTGTCATGGTTGGAGTGGAGGATATTTGGGAAGATGTTGAATGAGCACTCATGGATAGGCCAGTGGGGGTCGAGTTGTTGCAGTGCTATGTTGACTGCATTTTCCACCGACTTGTTCGCCCAGTATGCAAACTGCAGGGGGTCCAGCAGCAGTCCTGTTATGTCCTTCAGGTAAGACAACACCAGTCTCAAAAAGAACCTCATAACTACAGATGTCAGGGCCACAGGGCTGTAGTCAGTCAGTCAGTCTGCTACTGCAGATTGCAGCGTGTTCTTTCATGAAGAATAATCGGAATCAAATATCAATTTTCAAACATTTATTATCATAACTAAACAGACCATCAAATAAAGCAATTTACAGAGCTCTGGGTTCCATTCCTATCTGAAGGCCTGACCTCAACAGCAAAACCGTTCAACCCTGTCTTCAAGATGAGAAGGAACGCTGTCCTCCTCCATTCAGTTGTTTTTATACAATTTCAAATGTGCCCTTGTAAACTGGTCCGGTCCTCTCGTGCTGTTCTATTGGTCCATCTATCCATCCGTCCTCCTCCTGCGTCCTTTCTGCTCCAATGGGAAAGGGAGCTTCCTGAAGATGGAGGAAATCCTACTCTGTCTAAATACCTACACTCACCCCTTTCTTTGTTACACTATATAACACATGACTTCCCGTTTGGCTAATTAAACTGTCTTGCCTCACAGCCGGCCTCGGGTCCAGTCTCCTCCACCTCACCCACCCCCGCCACAGTTGTGCTGGGCAGCCCAGGCACATCCCTCACCGTTCCAGTCAGCAGGCCCCAGCTCCAGCCAGGCATCAACAAGCCAGGACAGACCCACTCACTGGTAACCTGACTATTCTGTATCTCAGATGTCAACTCAACTTGAAAACTTTGAGTTGCATTTACAGTATATCAAATATAATACAACTGAAACTGCACAGTAAAACAAAGCATATGTCACATACATAACATAATCTGCATTTGAAACCTTACTCCTTTAGGTTCTCCAGCCTCAGCAGCAGAGAACAGTGTTGAGACCTCAGGTAACATACATCATAATATTCCTGTTTTTATGTGTCAAAGTGACATCAAAATAGTTGCAATCACAAATTTTTTTGTATTCTCATGTTTGTTTCTATTGTTTGCATCAGAACAACACGAAAAATAGGAAAAAGCCAAATCTGATCTACATTCTACACAGAACTCCAAACACTGATGATGTTCAGCAGTGGCTAAAAATACCCACAGTCACCTGTCCATCATCTGGAGGTGGAGGGTTTTCAAGATTAGGCAGCTTCAACTTCAGTTCAAGTTTTTGAAGGGTGTAAAGGTTTTTGGCGACTAGGCTCACAGAGGTAAAGTACTCTATAAGGAAAACTGCTTTGTTGATTTGTTTTAATGCATTCTTTGTATTCTAGACATCCCAATGGGCCACTCAAAACCCACACTGGCACCCGGCGGCCTAGAGGCAAGTGTTACAGTTAATACGGGGGCGAAGAGGGTGGTAACTTCCCGTAATAAGGACATTGTGAGCATGGAATCGGCATTAGCAGTTTGGATTAGCGATTGTCGGAAGAACAACATAGCGTTGGATACCAACATCATTCGCGAGAAGGCCAGGCAGCTCTACAACAGGTTTACTGATGGAGGTGACGACATCGACGACCCGCAACCAGGACCTTCTACAGGTACTACAAAAAACACCGTAGATTTTCATGTCCTACTTCACGGATTTTCACCTATCGCGGGGGTGTCTGGAACCTAACCCCCGCGATAAGTGAGGGATCACTGTATATACAATGGTTGAAGTGAGCTTATGTATGTATTTCCCCAGTTTTCAACGCCATACTCCAAGTATGGTAAAATCAACGAAGAATACAAAAGTTTTTAACATGGATGAGACCGGCCTTTTTTGGAAACGTATGCCATCAAGAACGTTTATAATGAAGGAAGAAGCCAGGGCCCCCGGATTCAAGGAGTTTAAAGATCGCCTTACTTTAATAATGTGTGGCAATGCTGCTGGCTTTATGATAAAGCCAGCGCTCATTTATAAGTCGAAGAACCCGAGGGCCCTTAAGAATAAAAATAAGAACCTGCTGCCAGTGCATTGGATGCACAACCCTAAGGCCTGGATAACTAAGGCTCTAACCTCCGACTGGTTTCACCAGTGCTTCGTCCCCGAGGTGAAGCTTTATCTAGCTGAAAAGGGCCTTGAATTCAAAGTGCTGCTGCTTATGGATAATGCCGGAGGCCACGCGATCGGCCCGTCTTGTCAGGGGGTTCAAATTGAGTTTTTACCCCCTAACACAACAGCGCTGATTCAGCCGATGGATCAAGGCGTTATTCGGGCGTTCAAGGCCCTTTACACGCGAAATTCCCTGCAACACCTTGTGGAGGCCATGGATGAAGACAAGTTCTCGCTGAAGGAGTACTGGTGTGGGTACACGATTTTCACTTGCCTGCAAAACATACAGAAGGCTATCAAGGAGATGAAAACTGTGACACTGAATGCTTGTTGGAAAAAATTGTGGCCAGAAGCGGTCAATGACTATGAAGGATTCTCCCCTGAGGAGATACATAAGAATGCAGTTGAAAAGGCAGTGAGGCTGGCGAAATTGCTCGGAGGAGAGGGCTTCAATGACATGACCAGTGACGACGTGAATGACCTGATCGAGACTCACTCAGATCCGTTAACTGACGAAGATCTGACTGAGCTCACAAAGTCAGCAAGTGAGGACGAAGATGATGAGCATGACGATCCAGAAGAAGAGCATGAGGCAGGCCTAACCCTTGAACGTCTCTCGTCGATAGTAAGAACGGTGAAGGAGGCTCAGTCAATGGCTGAGTCCTGGGACCCAGACATGATTCGTTCGTTGCAGTTCCGAAATGCAATCGATGGTGCATTGCATGCATACAAGAACCTGCTACAGCAAAAGAAAAAACAGGCTCAGCAACTGCCCATCACAATGTATTTTTCAAGGAAAAAAAAAGAAGACCCTGGAACTGCAACGGACGATATTTTGCCACTCGAGGAAGCGCCTGATGAAGAGGTGCTTTTTGAGGAGGGGCACGAGTAACACTCTTCTTTGCTGTGCAGTACATCATCATCATCATACGTACAGTACTGCACAGCTAATCATAGTTACGTATCGTCACTGGTGAGTGTTCCGATTTTAATTTTTTATTTTTATTTAATGGTGTATATGATTATGTTAGGAGGGTTTATAATTGTTGGGAGTGTGACCGGGCCAATATACAGGCCTAGGCAACTCAGACCGTAGTAACTTTTAGTAGTTCCCCAAGAATAACACCCCTCCTGTTTTCAGAGGTCAAACTCATGCAAACTTCCCCAGTACTGAGCTGCTACCCCCAGATAGATCTGCAAACAGAGACGTTGGAGTTACTCACACAGATAAAACTTTGAGTCAAAGTATAATTTAACATTGAAAATGTTTTAAGAACCCTAACCCCAGCAGCTAAAATGCTACCTATAAGAAGAAGTCCCCCCCCCTCCTCTAAATACAGTGCAGAACAGGAATAAAATGGTCAGTCAACAGGTTACAAGGCACCATTAAATAAACACCACAAATCAATTAATCAACCAAATATAAGAGGGCCTTGCCTCCCTGTGCATAAAACCATTCACACACACACTATTCACACCATAAAATTGACTAAACCCTATTTGGAAACAATACAATGAATAGGGAACAGATATACTAGGTAAACCTCTTTACATAAAAGCAAGGCAAAACGTTGCATAAGCAAAACACTACATAAGCAAAACAAAACGGAACAAAACAAACCAAAACAAACACAGCAAAGCATAAACAAAGCAGCAGTGGCTATTACGCCTGCAACAAGTAAAGCCACTGTTAAGGAATAGTATAAAAATGATCAAAACAATTAAAACCAACAATGCTGCAGGTTACCTTGGCTGCACGTCACCCTAGCACAGCATGTGCAATGGACGCCAACTTCTACTGGATCACGCTCGCATCAATTATCGCTCCTGGAGAGCATGCGGCAAACAGTCTTAAAGGAGAAGCGGCAAAGGCAAACAGTCTTAAAGGAGACGCGGCAAACAGTCTTAAAGGAGAAGCGGGACACAGACCAATGGCGGGAGATTCACTTCTAACCGGTTACGGGA
>NW_018128128.1:636309-642052 GCF_001952655.1 Monopterus albus
AAGTATGTTGGGCTGTATATAATTATGTTAGGGCTTAGAATTGTTGGGAGGGTTTACGAAAGCTTAAATTTATAAAAATAAAAAAAGAGTAGGAAAAATTATGAAAAAAAAACACCGTAGATTTTCATGCCCTACTTCGCGGATTTTCGCCTATTGCGGGGGTTGTCTGGAACCTTACCCCCGCGGTTGAACAGGGCAGACCTCTCCCATTTGGCGGTTACCCAGAGTTGAAGCTGTCCAGTGAGCTAAAAGATAATAAATGCTAGCCTGACCCTCATTGCGGGGTAAGAGGATGGCTGCATTTCAAATAATAGAGAACATTCTGTTTAAAAAGTTCTACAGTGACCTAGATTTTCTGCATATTCCTCTGGTGGTGCTCATTGGGTCTCAGATACCAGCACTGGTAAATTTGGGTTAACCTGGAAGCTGGACCCATAACTGCAGCTCCTCTGATTAATCTCCTGTAGGCTAGTGGTGGTGTCTTTATAGTTAGCTCCATGCTGTGTCAGAATACAAGTGATTGACTTTACCAATCTGAACTGTTGGCTGAGACTGTTCATGGCCATATGATACTGTTAAACTGAGTGACCTAACTGAACCCAAATGCATGACAGACGCAGACTGCCAGTATGTTACCAAAAAAGTTAAAGTCCCCATGCCATTCTCATTTTGCTCATTTCCAGCCATTTAATGTTTAATCTTGGGTACCTCTAGATTATCTTAGCACCCGTCATAACTCCAAATAGTCTAATTCAGAATGTTAAAAATAGAAAGGCTCTTCCTAAAAATGAGAAGATAGTTTGTGAACATGCACAACTTCTGTTGCCAGTGTTGTGTCAAAAGCGGGCAGCACAACGAACCTCAACAGCATTAATTCATTTGAATTTCTCCTCCATAGACAGGTAAACAACGTTATATGTACTGATGAAAAAAGATGTGTAACACTCTAAATAAAGTGGGTAACTGTTAGGAATGCTCTGGTAGGAAGGTGAGCGAGTAAAAAATGACGGACCCAGGTAGCTGACTTCGATGCAAGAAGTGCTCTATTTATTTACAGTGATGATAAATATGTGTACAGCCAGGTGAAGGAATACGGAGCAGAACCGGGTGTCGAGCGGCAGTCATGGAAAACATACAGTCAGTGATGAGATGATAAGGAGGAGGCCGGGCTGCAGACGCTAGGATTCACTCCTGGACTGGTCGTGATGGTTGGTTGCTGAAGGACAAAGTCAGAGAAACAGTTAATGGGAGACTGTGCATCGACCTGCGTGGTGGAGTGATGTGGAGTTGAGGAGGTCCGTGGTCCGGAGAAGCGATAGCGGCTGGGAAGATAAGACACGGGGCACAAGGGAGGAACGGAGCTGGGGATGAAGAGCGTGAGCAAATACATAAAGTAGACAAAATAAATGATCTGCATAGAAACTATGCAGATCATACGTACACCTCATATTTTGAGGTTTAGGTCAACGATGATGTCTACAATGTTACAACGGTGAATTAAATAAAAAAACAAGTAATATCATGCCATGGGCCCTTTAAGTAAATTAAGATAAGAAATAAAAATACACAAAGAGTCATGCCCTTGTGCAGTTAGTTGTGGCCATCTTTCATGGTTTAATTGTAACTTATTATTCTAATTTAAACAACCTATTACATCAAGTAACAATATGCTAACCAGTATCATAAAATGTAAATTTGTAGCATTTGAAATGCAAATAATATACTGTAGCAAACATAACATATAGGTAATACACCAAAATAACAGAATGTGTACATTCTTAATCTAAACTCATAACAGATGATCATTTAAACAGTTAAAAAAATTCACCATGAATAAATGAATAAGAATTTATCTTGTGCTATTTAATTTGTGGCTAATGGTCTTCCACTCCAGTAACAATATTAGCATTAGCACAACTAAATGGACTTAACAATGCCTCAGATTAATATGTCAGCCAGTGGCCTAACATGCTAGAATTTTTAACTCACCAGAACAAAGAACTGTGGAAATAACACCTGGTCTCCAAGCTCAAACCGCAGTTAACTGACGGTAGCTTCTATTTAAACATACATTTTACACCTTTTCACTATCACAGTGTTTTATCACAGCTTTTTTACTCTGGAATCACAACATATAGCTGTCATCATCTCCTGGCTATAACTGATGCAGTGCCTTCTCACCTAAACCCTGTGACCAACAAGGAACCATCAAAGATGGGATGAGCCCAGCTGGTTAATGTGGAGGTAATCTCACACTGATTTGACATTTCTGAACTTATCAACTATAAACAACTTTTTTTTAATGTATATCATTTCAGCCATCCAATTTCAGGGCTTTATTTCATTAACTATTTCCATACTTTTTGGCTAAATCATTATCCAAGAGAAACTGAAAAACAGTGAAAGGAGAGAGAAGGGGGGATGGTGAGAGAAATAAATCAATTTTATCACAGAGTTTTATTTAGAAAACTGTTCATTAGCTTCCCATCTCCTCCTCTCTCTCTCTCTCTCTCTTTGATAATGCAGACCCTGAAGGAAGCTAAGTGACTGAAAGACAGCAGAACAGGAGGACGGGGGGAGTGATGAGAGAGATAAATCAGTTGTTTTACACAGAACTTTGCTCAGAAAGCTTTGAGTGTTCAGCAGCTTCCCCTCTCCTCCTCTCTCTCTCTGATGATGGAGGAAGCTGAACTCTGCTTTCCACAACTCCTCAACATGTCTTGCAAAAAACACACACGTCCTCACTTTGAGACAATGTTCATGTACATTGTGTTTTCCTTCATCTCTCTGCTGACTGCGTCTCTCAACCTGCTGGTCATCATCTCTATCTCCCACTTCAGGCAGAAAAAAAAGTCTTAGCATTAATAATATGCTGTTGTAGTGATATTCATAAAAATAAGTGAACTCTTGCTTTACATCCTGCTTTTTTCCATGAGCAGTGCTTAATATATTTACTGTTTAGATGTGCTTTTAAACTGTCATTACTTTTGCTATTGTTAATACTACAGTGGCTGTTCATAATATTCACACTGATGATATTCTCTCACTGCAGGCGGCTCCACACCCCCACCAACCTCCTCCTCCTCTCTCTGGCTGTCGCTGACTTCCTCGTCGGCCTCTTTGTGATCCCGTTTCAAATCCTCTTAACAGAATCCTGCTGGTTCCTGGGTGACCTGGTGTGTGTTCTGTATCATTTTTTACCCTTTATCACTGTCTGTGCCTCAGTAGTAAACATGGTTCTCATATCAGTCGACCGTTATGTGGCTATCTGTGACCCTCTGCACTACCCCGCCAAAATCACTCATAAGAGAGTTCAAGTCTTTGTTCTCCTTTGTTGGATTTATGCAGTTTTTTACAGCTTTCTCCTTTTATATGACAACCTGAAACAACCAGGCAGGTATAACTCCTGCTATGGACAATGTGTGATTAACATAATCGGAGTTGTTGACTTGGTGTTTGGCTTTATCCTTCCCATTACTGCCATTGTAATTCTGTATATGAGAGTGTTTGTAGTGGCTGTGTCTCAGGCCCGTGCCATGCGTTCCCACATTGCAGCTGTCACACTGCAGCGTTCAGTGACTGTAACGAGGTGTTTATGATTTTTCTGTTATTTTTTAACTCCTGTCTAAACCCTGTGATCTATGCCTTTTTTTACTCCTGGTTTAGAAAATCTGTCAAACTCATTGTTACACTTGAGATACTGCAGCCTAACTCCTGTGAGGCCAACATACTATAGAGAGACTCTGTGGAGAGACTGAGAAGAGACAAATGACCTCTTCTGTAAAGGGACAAATGAGTTTTTAAGTGTGGTTGCTGAGTCACTGAAGTGAAAAGCACAATTTAATAACTGTATCTTTGATGTTTTTACCCATGTGCACATAAATGCATTAATCTTATTCCGTCTCTTGTATTTTCTTTCATCACATGTAGCAGTTCAAACAGTCTGTACTCCAGTTCTTTGCAGAGGAGTCTCTCTTAAAAGGTTTTTGAATGTATATACTGTATGTTAATTTAATTTTATCATCATCTCTGTCATACCCAGCAGTCCACAATGAGAGGAGACACTTTCTTTCACTGTATTTATTTAAATGCCTTTTCAAATAATCCAACATCAGTAAAGTTTCACTTAGCTAGAATATGTTCCACATTTGTATCCTATTTTTCTGCTCTTTGTTTCCCATTACTACCAGCAGAGATGATCAAGCAGTTGGGATACATTTTCACATGATTACTTCATTATGCTTTATATACATGCTGAGATACAGAGATGAGCCGGCTAGTGGAATAGTCAGGGGAGATGCAGGACAGGTTGAAAAGGAGCTGGACTGACTGCCAGACCAGAGTCGCTGGCAGAATTGGAGCGAAGTTGGGTAGGCAAAGCTGGAGTGATACATGGCTGACAGGACTGGAGTAGTGCTTGACTGGTGAGGCTGGAAGTATAGATACTGTGCTGGGCTCACTGGTAGACAACTGGTCATGTAGTGCTGTGCTGCACCAAGTAATGCTAGGCTAGCCAGGGAATATGAAGCTGAGCAGGCTAGAATATACGAAGCCTAGCTGTGTAGGTAGTATCGAGCTGGGTAGCCAGGTAGTGTGGGGCAGAGCTGGCTAGGTATGCGAAACTAGTGCTAAGAAGATAGAATAAGGCAGCACGAAGAAGTTCATCTGGACTGGCTGAAAGTACAGGGCTGACCTGGATTAGTGTAGGGAGCTGAGCAGGATGAAAGTGCGCAGCTGAGCTGGGCAGTTGATCCGGGGTTGAACCAGCCAAGAAAACAGAAGGCAGAGCTGGGCTACAGAGAAGGCGTGGAACTTAGCAGGTCAGGACAGAACAGAGCAGAGACTCAGAAGTATACAGGTAAGGGAAAGCGAACAAAACACTCTCTTGGTCTGGATATCAAAGGTGAGCCAGCAAAGTGTTGCAAGGACAACTAACACTGACTAGTAAGGAGGAGATAGCAGAACCCCGGCTAAATACTCTGGAGCCTGATGGAAAATTGGCTGCAGCTGAGCCAGTAACTCCCAGCTATGCCTCGTAGCTTGACCAAGATAGTCCAAGTGGGGAAGTGAGGCAGAGAATGACATGTGACCTCACAAGGATATATCCTTTAAATCACACATAAACCAAGTCTCTAGAACTGCCTTCTTTTACCTGTCCATATCACCAAAATCAGGAACATCCTGTCTCAAAGTGATGCTGAAAAACTTGTCTATGCATTTGTTACTTACAGGTTGGACTACTGTAACTCTTTACTATCAGGATGTCCCAATAATTCCATAAAAAGCCTTCAGTTAATCCAAAAAGCTGCAGGCAGAGTACTCACAGGAACTAGTAAGAGAGATCATATTTCTGCTCTATGGAGGTACAGAGAGCAACAAGGAGAGTACATCATTCCACCAGAGCACTTCACTCTCAGAGTGCAAGTCTGCTTGTGGTTCTTAGAGTCTAACCAGTTAACTAACACCATACGTTTTCAATAGGAGAAAAATCTGGATTGCAGGCAAGCCAGTCAAGCACACACACTCTACTAAGCCACACTGCTGTAGCATGTACAGAATGGGGCCTGACATTGTTCTGTTGAAATATCCATGGACTTCCTAGGAAAAGACGTTAGCTCGATGGCAGTGTATGGCTGCATTCAGACTGAGTTTCAAACTGTGGTGGACAAAGTTTTCCAGTTCTTTACATAAATAAAAGTAGGAATACCACAGTGTAAAAAAATACTCAGAGATACTTAAGTAA
>NW_018128129.1:0-557 GCF_001952655.1 Monopterus albus
GATCTAAAGGAGTGGCCTGCAAGTCAGATCGGATCAACATTTCTTGTCCGACCAGTCAGGTCGGATCAAAATTTCTTCTCCGACCAGTCAGGTCGGATCAACATTTCTTGTTCGACCAGTTCAGTGCAGGAGTGTGGTTCCCCCTCCGAGGCCATATGATCGGCCATGTTGATGCGTTCGTGGCTGAAAGTGATGTTTGGAGCTTCCAGGGTTTTACACAACCTCTTACACAACAGAAACATGGCGCTGAGAATGAAGATCAGCAAGAAGATTTATATTTAATGTAGAAAAAGTGGCGCCCGTATCAACCAAGAAAGACAATTCCTGGTGTGCAACCTGAAGGGGCATGAGGGGCTCTGCTGGGGTCCCCCCACCCAGGTCTCTCTGATGAGGCAGTCAATATGAAGAGGAGCCAGGATTTCCTGGTTCTTCCCACTGCAGGAACTGTCCCCTAGCTGAGGGGGCCACCAGCTTGCTGCTGCTGCTGTGGTAATTCTTGGCCTCCCCTATGGGGGCAGTCATGGGCCCCATGTCCAAAATCTCCACAGATGAAACAC
>NW_018128129.1:972-18736 GCF_001952655.1 Monopterus albus
TCTGTAATCCCTTACTCATCCACGGTTTCCCACTGTAATTCCTCTTGTTTTTATACTGCTTACGAGGACAGTTCCTGTCATATACTTTCATGAATATATTTAAAAATTGCTCATATGCTTTGTCTAAGTCTTCCTCTTTGTAAACTGCATCCCAGTCTTGCCCCATAAAGTCCTCTTTTAGCCTCCTTACAGCATGTTCGTTCATCACCCTCCTATAAAAAAGCTTTGTTTTTGGCCTTTCATTTCTAACATGGCAGTCAGTCAGGAGTTGTGTGCATTCATGAACTATCCTCTCGTTTTTAGAAAGAGGCATTTTGGTTTTATTATTCTGAAAAAGTTATTATTATTATTAAAAGTTACTATTTTTAGCCATGAGGGGTACCAAGCTCTGCGATGGGCTGGCGACCTGTCCAGGGGTGTACCCCGCCTTTTGCCCGCAGCTGGATGGGATTGGCTCCAGCCCCCCGTGACCCCATTTGGGACTAAGCGGTTTGGAAAATGGATGGATGGATGGGTACCAAGCTAATCTAGATGTACCCAAGATTAAACATTAAATGTCTGGAGACAAGCATGCCATTGGTACTTTAAGCATGTAGGAAACAGCAAGGGCATCCACAAATTTTGAGTCCAATAGCCATTTTATCGAATTGCAGCCAAGTACTGTAGGTAGGTGTATGTACAGAACTAGCAGGGTGGTATGTGAAACTAAAATTGTCATTCTTATAAACAGCCCAATTGCTAACAAATTTTAACTACTAGAATTCTGATTGTTTTCCTGATCTAGCCTTCTGTACTGTAACCCCCCTGAAGAAGTTATTGGTCAGTAACTAATACTTTATCTTTCTGCAAAGGCTGTAAAGGCTTATCATTCTGTGCAAAATTTATTTTATTTAGTAAGATGTTAGACAAATAAGTAAAATATTTTCCAAAGTTAACATTGTTGTATCAGTTCCCTCTTTGTGTTTCTTTGCTGGGCTGCAGTTGGTCACACAAAATGGAAACTGTTCACGAACCTCCTCTCATTATTAATTTTACATTCATAAGTTATAAACTACTCTTTGGGATAACTTTTCTCAGGGCCAGTGAGGGTCTAGTTCTCACCCACACAGTTCTTTATCTGTCAAAAAACACTCGAAGGCTAAGCAGTCTGTTGCAAAGTATAAGATTTATTGGGGGGGGATTAATAACACCGCAAGAGCATCTGTTTCCAGTTCATGGAAGACATCCCTTTTATACTCTCTAAGCTCCTCCTTGCACCGTAGTTTGCTTCATCCCACCTTTCTCTCCGACCTACTTAGCAATATACTATTATTTCATTGGTCAAAATGATCTCACATGGCAAATGCAAGTCATGCTGACTCCTTCAGGATCAAAGCTAGGTTGACATCCATGGTTTCATGACAAATCAAAAAAAGAAAATTGTCCTTTACAAAATTTCATGACTAAGCCCCCTACTGTGAAGGCCATCATCCTTTCACAGCTTCTGTGTTTATCCATTAAATTCTAGCAAATTCACAAGCCTTCTCTGAACACATTTGCTATATGATAGTTTATTCATGGCATTGCCCCCGTGGATGTATGTCCTAAATCTATACAACAGACTTGCATTAAGTAAACTTTGATCTAATGTTGCAAGTGCACCGTCCCTGGAGATGATATGCAAGTAATGGATGTAACTGCTACTAGACGTAACACACATCACATGACCCATTGGCCTTGTGTTCACAGTCAGGTTGGCCTTAAACAGACCCACAACAACAAAACCTGTGGAAGCAAAAAATAAATTATAAAGCTCTAGAGGTCAAGTCAGTTTTTATGTAGCATCAATCTGTAATGAAAATAATCAATAGTTGCATTTTGATACAAAATACTTCAGAGCTCCACTTCAACCAATTACAACAGCAAAATCCTGCTTTTACATCACAATGCATGAGTGATAGGCTATTAATTTAATGCTATTATATAATTGTATAGCACTATAGTATATATAATATAACATTTTTCTGCATTGAGTAGCTTACTTCTATTTTTAATACTTTAAGTACATTTTTCTGATACTTTTACTTATATCAGAGTAGTTACATATTTTTTAAAACATGTTTATAATTCTGTCTGTTCTTTAGGGTCAATCTGCTGTAGTCCAGCTCAATCAACTGTCAGAGTCACTTGCAATAAAAAAACACCCTCTGTTTTCATTCCTGTGAGGGTCACTGTAGCTGATAATGATAGTAATTTTGTAATACTGTGAAACCAAGATGTTTTCGGAGACTGTTATCATACCATGAAAATCTCATACTGTTGCAACTTTAATACCAAATCAAAGTCAAATGGACTCTTTTACTAGTGTTAGTCAACCAAGTCTCAAGTCTTCAAATTTGTGACTCAAGTCTAACTCAGGTCAAGTCATGTGACGTGAGTCCCCCACCTCAGCCAGTACCACAGGAAGTCCTAAATAAGTTAACCTCACATTTTACTCACTTGCATTTCAATTTCACATGTTAGGACAAATAAACATTGCGTTTGTAACTTTCTTTGTCATAAGATGTTTTAAATACAGTAAACTAAAAAATTACTAATCCTAATTCTAATTTCTGAAAAAACAGGACGTATGATACATATATACCAGTAACGTAGAAACTCAAACTCCTAAATAAGTTAACCTCCCAATCCCCCACCACCCAGTCCCTTCCACACACTGATTTCTTAGTGCATCTGTAACAGTCACTGTCCTAACAAGAGGGTCCAGGTTTCTTCAGGTCTGTCCAGTATTGCACCAACTGTTGTGCAGACCCAAGAATGTAGGTGATGGTTTTGGAGTATTCACAGCGATTATATCCTGTGTTATAGGCCCTGAACTGAGAGGGATCTGGTGGTGACGTGGGTGCCAGTCCTAGTTTCTTCATACATATTCCAATATAAGCGTCCTCTATGTTAAAAGGCTTTATTAATTTTGATATCGCCACAAATTCTGCTGGAAGATCATTGGAGAAGACGTATCCCATGCCCAGAGTGTAGGTCGGGTATATGGGGTCTGGGTACATCTCCTCAGGGACATACCACTTAGAGTTCTTTGAACGTACGACTGGCCTGTTCCACATAAGCATCCCTGTCAGGTAGTTCTGCTTGGGGATATCTGGCTTCTGCAGCATAGTTACCAGGTTGTCAATGTTCAGGAACATGTCTGAGTCAATCTTCATGGCGTATGCTGCTGTAGTGCAGTGGGTGGCCAGCCAGTCCATGATCACCATGGTTTTTATTGTCAAATTGAGGTAAGAGTCCATAAAATCACTCTGGATCAGGTCACTGTGCTGCAGATTCTCCTGTTTGAGCTTCTCCTGCAGCTGCTCAGCATTATCTCGATTAGAGAGGCCCAGCATGAACAGAGTAAGCACCACCTTGCCCTGAACCAGGCTGTTATTAGCCCATGTTTGCCGGATGGCATCTCGAGCTGCCACATCATTTGGAGCAACTGGGACCATCAGGACCAGGAAAGGGTTCTTGGTCTTGCACACCTCTGTGTTATCCATAATAAAATGGTAATTGTGTGGGTAGGCTTGGTGGTAATGTATACCTGTAGGTGCTACAGTAGATGGTACAGTTGATGGTACAGTTGATGGTTGTGTGGTCAGATGAACCTGATGTATCTGATATAAAAACCTCTTGAACTGCTCAGGGAAGTCCCACCGTGGCACATAGCTGCTGGACAGAGTGTAACACAAGACGAAGAGCACTAGACAAAGAAGGAGCAGCAACTGGAACCAGGATTGAAACAAAGGCTTCTTCTGGCGATTTAAGCTCTTGACAAGTTGTCTAAAAGCAAGAAAGACAAAAGTTAAGAGAAGTTTAGAATAATAGCATAATTACAGTATGTAATCAAAATGTCATGATACAGGTATAGCAGCCCAACCAATAATAGGATGTAACAGGTGTAAGGGTGGATGTGTCAGTATGCAAATTTCTGTGGGTAAAAGACACACCTTTTGAAATAGTTTAGTTATATGGAACAGAAACAATAGCGCCTGTCATCTAATTACCAGTGCTAGAAAAAGTATTCATATTGTTTACGTGGGTAGAATAAGCAATACTACAGTATAAAAATACTGTGTTACAAGTAAAAGTCCAGTCTATTACAGGGCTAACAATTAGAGACAGACAAACACACGTTCACGCTCACTCCTACACGCTATTTATATTTCTTATAAATGTATATATTATTAATGGATTAGAATTATTTATGCATTAATGTTTACATCACACTTAATGTTGTAGGTTTTGTAGGTGGGGCCAACATTACTTACCTTGTATGCTTATAATGTATAATTTGTTTAGACTGGGAGTCTCATTGATATCAACAATGATAATGAAAGGATTAGTTAAAAAATACATACAGCTTGTTCAGCTGAAAAGAACAAACACAGATAGACCAAATCTTTTCAGAATAGAAGGTGAAACGATTTAAAGTCCTCACCTTTTCGACCCATTTACATGTGAGCCAGTTTCTGGATCCCCCATTACTGTGGTGAGCTCTTCTTCCTTATGTCCTGAATTCTTCATTATTTTATTTTTCTTTATCTTATATGTTTCACTTCAGCTGTGAATCCCAGGCTCTTCAAGTAGCAAAGCAGGATGAATTTATCCTAAACCAACCATTAACAGCTTGTCATTAATTCTCCTAGACTTGTCAGAGGAATAAGAGATAAGACTGTAACTTTTCCCTAGTGAATGTGAGAGAGAGGAGAGACAGAGAGAATGACATATACACAAACAGAGAGACTTGAAGAGGTGGGGAGGAGGGGCAGGTCTGACTAACTTTGAACACAGCAGCCAGGCATGGACACAGACTCAGGGAGAGGTGGCACATTTGAAAAAAGCTGGGATGGTATGTAAAATCAAAATTAAAACTCAAAATAGTGATTTGTAATCATCATCTGTCATCTGAGCCCTGCATTACATTGAAAATAATACAGCAGCTCATTATTTCATGTGATACCTGATCAATTTTATTCTTTGTTCAAAATAAACACTCACTTCAATTTTGATGCTGCAACACAATCCAAAAAAGTTGGGACAGTGAAGCGTTTGCCATGGTGCGTTGTTACACTTAAAAGGGATTTAGTGCCTGAGGACACCGAGTGATTAATGTGTCAGGTGTAGTTTTGTTCCATTATTACTGCAAACAAGTCTTAAGGTGTAACCAAATAAAAAAAACATTCCTCATTATTCAATTATTCATTTGTTTATTGGCAGTCACTGTCATTCTGATGACATCCTTAACATGTTGCAACAGCCCTGACATACAATCACATCTGTTGTCAGTTTATTAAAATTTAGTTTTCTAAAACCTAATACAAAGTACATTTATACACTTTAATTTGCGTAAATATTTTCATATACTATGTGATATACGTATTTCTGCTGAAACAGAAGGCACTTGGAAACCTTTCAAATACTGATTAAGACAAATCAGTGTGCAAACAAGAGTACAAGATAAAACAACAAAGATATTGGCCAAATGTGGCCATTGTCAATTATTTCCCCCCCCCCAAATACTTGAGAGACTATTTTTAAACCATTGTTTGGCTTTGTCTTGTGTACCTTTTGTATATTAATATTTATTTAAAGCAAATGTGTACCTGTTATTATTGCGTAATACTGTACAAGTGTACCTGTTATTATTGCGTAATACTGTACAAGTGTACCTGTTATTATTGCGTAATACTGTACAAACCTTTGTCTAGCTTGTTCCTAGGTGAATGCATTTTTCAGTTGGTCTTATCTAAAAGGCAAGGCTGATCTAGTTTTAGATCATTGTCTTGGAATGACACATTAAGCAAAAAATTAACTAAGAAAAACCGCAAGCAAATTTACATTCAGCAGTTTTTCCTCCTTTATTTTGCGACTTGAACAATCACATAGTCAAACAGCTCTGTGTGGATTCTAATTTCTTGTCACACATCGTAGTGGCATAAATGTAAAGGTGTGTCAGGATTAAAAGAAAACAACAGAAGTCCTTCACTCATTTGGCCACAAGCGACTCGGTTCTCTACCTGCTTGATGCACGTACTTCATGTCAGTAGGTTGGTTGCCACATTAAAACCACACATATGCTGCTCAAAAGAATTAAGGGAACACTTAAATCACACATGGGATCTTGATGAGTGAAGAGCACACACACACACACACACACACACACACACACACACACAGAGAGAACGTCTTAGATACTGTAACCATTTGCAGTTTAAAGTCCTTAATTCAATTTACACCTGCATATTGTAATTGTACACATGTATTATTCAGCAGGTCTTATTTTAGGATTAACAAAGCATTAACAATCCAGCACTATGGGAGGTGCTCTACGTTTGACATTTTATGAGCTCTTCATCTGAAAACAACAGACTGGCAGTTCCCAAATGTCACAGGCTAGAATTATGTAGTGAGATACAAACCAATGGGTTATTCCTTCCTGTGTGGTGAATTGAAAGTTGAAGTAAATCCGCTTATGCCTAAGCCCGGAGGTGAGGGTTAGATTCCACTTGACTACCAAAGCTGTCATATGATACTGTTGCGTACAGTATGTCAAATAAAGTTGATGGATGCATTCACCTGTAATTTGAGGTCCCAAATTTTTTTAAAACCTAATAATAATCCATTAACTTAGCTGGAGGCTGTTTCTTTAATGGACACCATGTTAACACCTGTTCAGGTATGATACTTGAAATTGTGGTTGAAAGCTCAGGACACTTTCTTTGCCAATAACTTAAAGCTGTATTTTCTCCCTCTGAATATCTTTTAATAGCAAGTGTTCTGCTTGATATTACATGTGAAGGATGTACAGTATTTTCAGCCTGGAGTCGTGTTAGGTCAACAGCTAATTGTTGTTTGGTTAAGCTTTTTTGTTTTTTTCTGGGGATATAATGACCTGATCCTGATTTTTCTCATTGTAAAAATCTCTGAATCTTTTATTATTGTGCTGTGCTCATTAGAGGTGCCCCTAGTTTCAATGTCTGGGTACATAGTAGGAGATGCTGTATGTCTGCATCTGCACTGACCCACATGGGAAGAATGAATTGGGCCGTACCTCCCTTTGTTTTAAGATCTCACATCTGCCCTCTAGGAACCAGATGTGCGACTGACTTTGCAGAAGTCCCTTCTATTCTCATGGAGTACTTTGCCACTGACTATCGAGTCATCAGCCAGTTTGCACGCCATTATGAAACTGGACAGGTACACCTAAACCCTCAGAGTAAAGCCCAGTATAAAGACAGATTTGTACTAAAATACTTGGATATTAATTCTATTAATGTTTGCTTATGGTGTTAAATCAGCTAAGCCTTTGGTTCATTTTGTATGATGCAAGACAAAAAAAAAACTTTGCAGCATTAAAACCTTTAAAAAGTTAGATTTGGATGCATAGATGAGGCAAAAACGATGTCTGTGTCATTGCCTCCTCAGCCTTTGCCTGAGAGCATGGTGGCTCGCCTGTGCGAGTCAAAGAAGGTGTGTGGGGCTGCGGACACCCAGCTGCAGGTACAGTTACAGCCTCAAACAGTGACCTCACAATTATTTCCTAATCTATACATGACTTCCATCCATCGTAGCTGTGAATATGCCGTGCAAATAGAAGGAGGGAGTAAATACGATAATAGAGATGTCTAGTAACTAATAACCAGATCCATCCTCTACCTTCAGCTTCAGCAGTGTTTCTTGAAGGCAAGGCAGGAAGCTGATGTGATGCTGAGATGGTGAACAAGTAGAAAAGCCTGAGGATGAAGAAACTGTGCCTATTGTAAACATTCAACAGCATTTTTTTGACTTCTTGTTTATGATACCACTGCTGTTGAGTTTTGTCATTTAAGTTATTACAACCATATTACCTTTTATTCCTTGTTGAAGGTTTCTGGTTTTGTGCTTCTGGTTTATCTGTGAGATTTGCTGCTTGTCTAATTTCTTTCTTTTGATAAACCTGTACTGAAGTGGAGGACTGATTTAGTCAGGCCTGTTGTTTTTTTTTATTTTTTTCCCCTGGCAGATTTTCTACGCAGTGTTGGACCAGATCTACCACGGAAAACCTCAGGACCGCTCCACCACAGAAATCCTGAAGGACATGCAGCAGAAATTCTACGGCTTGCCTTATACACCAAATACCGTACGTCTTTGTGCTATGTAACACACCAACTTATTTTCTTATGAATAACTGGTGTGGCTCCTCATTCAAATGTTTTCCCTGTGCATTTTTGTTAGCTTCTTAGTGCTGTTTGGATGGATGCATGTCACAGAAACAGTCGGTAAACAGCTGTGTGTGGGACTTTAGTGGAGATGGATAAACAAACCGGACGCACATACTAACATTAGGCCGTGCACAACCAGCCACAGCATCACAACAATCTTTTCTCTTATACAAGTAGACCATGATGTTTGAAAACACATTTGTGCCTTGTCCAAGTGGGTTTTGTTGTCCTTTTCTCCTCATTCTGCAATTTGCTAAATAGATCCAATCTTAATGTACATCCATGTATCGGATGGTCTCGACTGTTTGGGGGCAGCCCTAATGATTCCCTATAGATGTTGATCACAAATTGCAGAAATCTTTTACTTTCTCCTTCTTTTGCCTTCCTCTTTCTTTGGTTTTATATCTTTTATTCAGGCACAGCAGCGTTTAAAGGATTGAAGCCTGTTTTTTTTTTTTGTTGTTGTTTTTTTTATCCTGCTAAAACAACAAAGCTGAGGAATACTTTGAATGTTCTTTCCCTGGAGGAAATATTCAAAACTCTTCCTTCTGGTCGTTTAATGAAAAAAACTCCCCATTTCCACCACTTATACAGCTGTGGTGAGGGGATGGGACCAGGAGGGAGAAGGGAATCCAAAACAGGGTCATAATTTATCCAGAAATGGCCTTCATAAAGCATTTACTCTGGGCTATAATTATGTGGGGTGCCGTCAGGAATAGAGATTACAGAACTGCTGTATATTCTCCCAGACGTCGGTGTCCTGGCCAGCATTTTTACTCACAGGAGTCCTCCTACAGCTCTGCTTGTATCCCGCTTTGTAGCTCCCTCTCCAGAGATGGTGGGTAATGTTATACAGTTCCCCACTGTCGCAATCATTCCTCTTCAACTTTTCAAACCATACTGAAAGCTATAACAGACACTTTGCCTCCATGAGCGCAGCTAACCACAGCTGGATTGTTTTCCTCATTTGAACTGAGAAAGATCACAGTGCTTGAGTTTCAAGGATTTGGTCATCCTTGGATCTGAGCAAGTGAAAACAGATTTGCTTAGATCCTTCAATGACAGACTCTACTTAAACTTGCTTTTTTCTTTTTCTGCTTATAATTGACCATCTGAATGTATTTCTCTGCCCATCTTCATGGAAACAGCCTAGGAAAAGTTTCCAGAGTAATGCAAAAGTTTGAGTGGCTAATAGGTTACAGAGAGCTACGGATTATAAACATTGAGGCGATGTTGTCATGTGCATAGTTTATAGAGCGGGGCTATCAGTTCCCGCTGTGTGCTGAGAGAGGATCAGCTGTGAGTAACACAGACCACATGCTAACCCTTTAACCGAAGATAATATTTGGAGAGAAATGGCAGAAAGCAAGATGTTCTACTCTCTGTGTTGACATTTCTTTAATCTGCTTTTTGTGGATCGAATGCTTTAGGATCATGGTTGCTCCTGTTACGTTGTTGTGTTGTCTTACATTACTTTTTTTTTTTATGTACTAGCCCTGGGTTGGCTATCTGGAGTCCTACCGCTAGATCTCCCTCACCCTCCTGGTCTTTCCCTGACGTGCAATGAGGCCATATCTGATAGAGGGAGAGGCTGGAGAAACCAACAACAGTTGCAAAACAAAGACATCTTCAAGTTTACAAGAACATAAATGAATCAACATCCTTGTGTGACATGACATTACCTGTAACCCTGAAAAAACCCCCACCAGAATAAAGATTTCAAAACCAGCTCCAACTGAGAAAATGAACAATAAAGATAAAGTCATTTTACTTGAACACGTCACTGACCTTCTATAATGCATAGTTGTGCAATGCTGTATTCTGTTGAAGTTACCCCACTGTGTACACACACTGTGTGGAAAGTCATTCATGTGTATGGAATGACTCACTTTATCATCAGGACCTCATAGATCCTGTTCATGTTGCAATGTACACTCACTGGCCACTTTATTTGGTACACCTGTACAGTTATATGTAATTTAATACAACGTTTCCACCTTAACATCCGTGTTTATGAAGCTCAAAATGTTTCAGTTTTTGGTGGAATTGTCATAAATATATAAATTAAATATGTTTATTATCGAAGTCATAGTTAAAGGTGGTGTTATACTGGACTACATTATATTCAGGTATGTAGGTGGGGAGGACAAAAATACCTTTATTCCAATACTAAAATTGAAAACCAATTACCTGCCCAATGAACGAATATTTGAATACTCAGATATTCAGGTCCAGCCTTACTGCTGACCTACTGCAGTTAGTAAATACATACTGAAACAGAATGGGCAAGAAGTCACATTTTCGAGGGATTGTCTGCATCTGTCCATGCAGGCGTCAGATGACTGACAGTAAGCAGAACAGGATATGTTGCTATAAAACCCTCAAGCAGCAGTGAAGATAGGGAACACTCAAGTTTCCTTGGCAGCAAAACACAATTTCTGCATTCTCTGCAAAAGAGCTGGATTTTTCTCCCTCCAGGTTCACACCACAGTGACACTGTGTGACTTGTTAATCAAACAAAACTCCCTGTCAGCAAATGAAAAGTGACCACTAAATCATTTGCGCACTGGTATAATGATGACAGGTGACATCTAAAGGGACAGTCAAACCGACTTCACCCATTACAATCACTTTACTGTTCACGAAGACTCTGATGATGCCACAGTGATGTCATCAGAGTTACAGTAGGCTGGATTTGTTGGAGTGGAGCTTACAGGCTGAAAGATATTTATCTGTCTGATGACAAACCACTTAGTGTTGCATTATGGGAAAGCATATAGCATCCAGTGAGTTTAGAGCCTGACCAATACGTGGGGCTGAAGTCAGGACATCTCAGCCTCAGATGCTACCATTTTGACTTGTCTTTTTTCATCTCTCACAGGACCACAATTTTTATATAACATGTGATAGTAAATTTGATTTGCAGCTATGAACATTGTGGTTCATAACACAGTCCTACAAACACCAAGAAATTACACATAAATACACACTAAGCAAGCAAAACCAATTACAAGTTGAGAAATAAACTTATACTTGGTTAGTGCTAAAACCATCTGTCCTAGACTTTGATTTATAAGTTTCATGTACGTTGTTTCTGTGATGAAAGTTGTAAATATTATATTAAATGTTTTGAATCTCACTGATACTCTGGGAGATTAAAACGTTAACAGAACACAAATGAACCCATTTCTAGCAGAAAATGCTGGAGAGAGTGATCATGGACAGTAGCTGCAGAAGAAAGTTTTTTTTTTTTTTTAACTTTATTTTCTGGCCTCCCAGGTTCCAGCTAAACATATCGTATCCTACACATCCTACAGTTTGGACATAAGATATAAACTGTTGTAATGTCTGCTGTGCACAATATCACCACAAGCCTCACTCACCTGTGTGTGAGCGGGTGTGTATCTTCAGGTTTTCCAGACGTGAGAAGCTCTTGTTACAGGTGGGACAATGGTGTGGCTTCTCATTGGTGTGTGTGCGGATGTGAATCAGCATTTTATACCTGTAACACATAAAAGATCAAATAAATTCTGTTTATGAAATGTGCACACAAACTCTCACTTAACAATAGGCTGCTTTTGAACCTATTTATCAAAGGGTAAGAGTGCGTCTGCTGATTTTTGAATTAAAACAAGTTGTGTTACCACACAAGGCTGATAGAACTTTACCTGTAAGACCATGTTCCAGTCTAACAAGCTGCTTGGATCAATGCCCAGTCTTTACAGCATTCTGATCTCATTACACAGATGCCTCTGTTGTGCCTACTATAGGACTATAGGAGTCCAAATTTTTTTAGACAATGGGATTACATAACTTGCACATTGCTCATTAAAATTGCATGGCGTGAACAAAATTACACAACATACAGGTTAGACTGGTTTAAACTGCTTCTTGTTAGCACATTTTGTTCTGCCTACTGTAGGAGTCCAAATTTTATTAGACAATGGAATTGCTAGTTTGCATGTTGCATGCAGTGAATTAAGTTGAACATATAGTTTAGACTTTTGTTTCAACTTGTTCCTGTTAGCACATTTTGCAGCACATCCTTTCTTTCAGTCACTGATTATTATTTTTGTTACGCAAACATTGTTTATTCATTTTGAATACATTATGCAAATGAATCACAACATTTATGCAAATTAGTTACAGAATTTCACAATCAGTGAAACCTTTAATACATTATAACGTCCTTTCACATGGCACATTATTTTTCTGAAAAATAACTTTCAAAAGCCTTTTTAGCTTGCTATACAACTACCCCCTAAATGAGAACAATTTTTCAGTACATACACTGTTGACCACTAGCCACAGAGTGTGTGGCATGCAACCAAAACTAGTCAGGCTGATATCTGTCATAGCCTTTGCCATATGTCTGCCGTTATCTGTAAGGACCTCATGCACAGTGGATTTGTCAATTTTCTATGTTTCAAACTTTTTCTCAAATGCTAATGAGATAGCAGGTGTGGATGACCTACTGGGCTGCTATTATCATGTTAAATTCTGTGCTGCGAGGCTCAGCATACTCACAGGGCTAACACCTGAACCCCATATATCACCTGTAAAGCTGATGGCAGAGATGTCAAAGGCCAGTAGGTCATGAATGTGTGTTTACGCTGTGTTGTAGAGTTCATGGAGACAGATGTAAGTAAAATGATGGCGACTGGGCAGTGTGTGTAGTGGTGCTCCGTATACTACATCAGACTTCAAAACCCCACATCCTCCACAACAAAGAAAGGTTTTTTCTTTCACATTTATTTGAAAACAAACAACACATACATGAAGGTGTTAGGGCCGCTCGGCGGCCGCTGCCTCTCCTCCGTCCTTCTCTCCTCTGCTCTCTCTATCATGTGGGCTGTGCACCTCAGCTGTGTTGCATTCCAGTAATTAGCAACTGGTTTGTCGATGCACGCAGCTAGGGTGCATCCTGATGATTACCTTCGCCTCCTTATATAAACCTCTGGCAGACACTTCGTCTTTGCTGGAACATTAACTATGTACCGCGTAACATACAGTGGTGTGAAAAAGTGTTTGCCCCCTTACTGATTTCTTATCTTTTTGCATGTTTGTCACACTGTAATGTTTCAGATCGTCAAACAAATTTATATATGAGTCAAAGATAACACAAGTAAACACATCATGCAGTTTTTAAATGAAGGTTTTTATTATTAAGGGAAAACAAAATCCAAAACTATATAGCCCTGTGTGAAAAAGTGTTTGCCCCCTAAACCTAATAACTGGTTGGGCCACCCTTAGCAGCAACAACTGCAATCAAGCATTTTCTGCAGCGAACCACAGTGAGAGCCATTATCCACAAATGGCGAAAACATGGAACAGTGGAGAACCTTCCCAGGAGTGGCCGGCCGACCAAAATTACCCCAAGAGCGCAGCGACAACTCATCCAAGAGGTCACAAAAGACCCCACAACAACATCCAAAGAACTGCAGGCCTCACTTGCCTCAGTTAAGGTGAGTGTTCATGACTCCACCATAAGAAAGAGACTGGGCAAAAATGGTTTGCATGGCAGAGTTCCAAGACGAAAACCACTGCTGAGCAAAAAGAACATAAAGGCTCGTCTCAGTTTTGCCAGAAAACATCTTGATGATCCCCAAGACTTTTGGGATAATACTCTGTGGACAGACGAGACAAAAGTTGAACTTTTTGGAAGGTGTGTGTCCCATTATGTGTGGCGTAAAAGTAACGCCGCCTTTCAGAAAAAGAACATCATACCAACAGTAAAATGTGGTGGTGGTAGTGTGATGGTCTGGGGCTGTTTTGCTGCTTCCGGCCCTGGAAGACTTGCTGTGATAAATGGAACCCTGAATTCTGCTGTGTACCAAAATATCCTGGAGGAGAATGTCCGGCCATCCGTTTGTGCCCTCAAGCTGAAGCGAACTTGGGTTCTGCAGCAGGACAGTGATCCAAAGCACACCAGCAAGTCCACTTCTGAATGGCTGAAGAAAAACAAAATGAAGACTGGAGTGGCCTAGTCAACGTCATGACCTGAATCCAATTGAGATGCTGTGGCATGACCTTAAAAAGGCGGTTCATGCCCGAAAACCCTCCAATGTGGCTGACTTACAACCATTCTGCCAAGATGAGTGGGCCAAAATTCCTCCACAGCGCTGTAAAAGACTCATGGCAAGTTATCGAAAATGCTTGATTGCAGTTGTTGCTGCTAAGGGTGGCCCAACCAGTTCTTAGGTTTAGGGGGCAAACACTTGTTCACACTGGGCTATATAGTTTTGGATTTTGTTTTCCCTTAATAATAAAAACCTTCATTTAAAAACTGCATGATGTGTTTACTTGTGTTATCTTTGACTAATATATAAATTTGTTTGACGATCTGAAACATTACAGTGTGACAAACATGCAAAAAGATAAGAAATCAGTAAGGGGGCAAACACTTTTTCACACCACTGTACATGTAGTTAGAATGCAATGCTGACAGACACTGTGCGTTTTGGCTTGACTCTACCACACTACCTATGCGCTACACTACTTTACACTACACTACACTACATATTTTTGATTTGTCGCTGGATCTTTGCGACATGTTATGGACAATACTTACCCTGTTTCCTGCCGTTAGTTTGTGTGTTTACCTGTTCGTCCTGGTCTCCTTAGTCATTACTGCCCATCCCTGGTTGTAAGTATTATGTACCCTGTTATGTTGTCACTTTGTTGTATTTATTCCAATAAACCACCTTTTTTGTACTAGCACCTGGGTCCGCTATCTTGAGTCCAACCCCAGTTCTCCCTCACCCTCCTGGTGAGGGGGGCCAACCATAACAGAAGGCTGTTATGGGTGGTATTATTACTGTAGTACAACCTAGTGGGTTGGTCCTAAATGTACAGCTGGCTAGGCTACTGTTGTCTGCATCAGACTGCAAATAACCAACACATTTAGCCAGGTCAAACTTGACGAGACATCTGCCACTGCCACTGGTGAATGATCATCATTTTTGTAGATAGGCCAATGGCAGTCAACAAAGCCAAAATTGGCTGATACCAACGTATGGCCTATAAATCAGTGCATCCCTACTATTTATATAACATTTACATACACATGAATGGCTTTACATCACTTTCAGCAAGGACATTTCCTTCAGAATAGTTGTCATGGCCCTGGTACCTTGATCTGGTGTGCGCACATTCATGTGCTCTTGTTTGCATGTAGCAGTCTTGCCATGAGATGGCCAGCTGATGTTCGGGAGCACCTGGCCAGTGCTCTCAAGCCCATAAAGCCCTGTCTGCCCTTGGCTTAGTGCACCTGTCTCCACATCATGCAACATGCTCTGTTATGTTTGAGTAAACTTTCTGGTTTTGTTTCAGACTGCTACCTGCAAACAAGAGCAAATGAACACGCACATCTGTCATGTTCACTGGAATGGGCTAGCAATTCGTTAATAACAGTCTAAACCTACCTGGCATTGAAGCCCCTGCCATTTCGTGCACAGCCCTCCCACTGACAGCAGTAACCAGAATCCTTTTCAGGCTTGACATGGAAGTCATTGATGTGATCCACCAAGTCCTGCAGTGAGTCGAACAGCAGGTGGCACTGCAGGATAGAGAAGTGAGAAGGATTCCTGACTGAATGCAGTGGATGAGACTGGTAATCAATGATACAAAATAACTCCCCAACCATATATTTTTATTTTTTTTAGATGTTTAGGACTTTATTCCACATATTATACACATTGTATAGTTTTGTTTAAATGCAGGTTTTTCACTTTTTAAAGGCCAAGGCTTTATTGCTTCACACTTTTATGCAATGATTTTAATTTATATTTTAAGCAAATCTTAGTGAATATCACAGGGTTTCATGTTTTTATGAAGCTTATCACAGGTATACTGACATTGTCATTATTTCCTAGAAACATTTATTTTGATTTGCTTATCCTGTCCCATTTGACCCTTATTAGCTCCAGTTTTACTGCTCCATTGATATACAACTCTCTCCCATCACTCAGTCCTGAATTATTTACTCTAAACCTGTAGCTACTTTACTCATCAGTTTCCTCTCTTTAAATGCTCATATTCTTTGTTACGTTGCCAGATTGTCTGTTGTGTTTGCATATAGCTTCATGCTTTTTGTAGCTTGTTGTCTCACCCTCTGTTTCCTTGTTAATTGTATATCTCAGGTATGGACTTGGCCTGTTAACTGGACTCAGCCTATTTGCTTCATCCTTTGGGCTGTGTCTTGGTTTGGTCTGATTATTTCGCCTCTGACCCCTGCCTGGACTCTGGTTTAGTCTCTGCAGCTCCCTGCCCGGTTTGCCTGCCTGTAAACTGTAAGCTACACCAGGTTTGCTGTGTTACATAACCATTGTAGGGAATAATTGTCAGTCCTGTATGCTATATTGTAACCTAACATTGTAACATGTTCATCCTCTCTTTTTCTGTTAACCATGAATACATTGAGTTCTCAGCACCATCTTGTGGTCAGAGTAATAGTTGCAGTGTTCTTCACCAAATCCTCTGATATTGAATGCGCCTGTTATTAACTGATGTGGCCTGGATGTACAGAAGAGACTATTCATTCTTTTGTGTGAGATCACAGTAAAGTGAACTTTATGAAGCCTGTCATAAAATGCCTTGTTCACACACAATTGTTCTGAAATTTTAATAAGCATATAAAAGCTCTTCTTAATGCATAAAGTTTTGTTATTAATAATTGCATTTACCTTCATCCAACGGCAGGCCAGCTGACCATGTGGTGAGAGCTCTGGTGAAACCTGCTTCTCTGTGTTCGGACCAGTAAACATGGGGGAGGGAAAGCTGTGGCCCCTCTGTAGATTTCCAATTGGCAGATAAAATGGATAACACTGTGGTGAAGTTCCACCCTCCACACCTCGATGGTGAGTTGCTTCCTGAAAGGATAAAGACAAAGTTTAGTTCAATGCAATTATTTTTTACATTTATGTGATATTCTCAACAGAAAAGAACAGAAGTGGGCCAAGGATTAAACCCTGTGGTGCCTCAGCTTTGACCTTATCAAAAGAATGATGGGGAATTTTGATGATTTCTGCTGTTTGTTTTGTTTGAGCCCTATTATTGCTGTAGAGTTTTGCGATTGTATAAATACTGTTAAATTGCTCTTTAAGCACTAAATATTTCTGTCTTTGGTAAACAATCTTGTTTTATGTCCATTAATGGATGATGAAATGTATGTCTTTTAGAGCAGATTTCAAGCTTTGCATATTTGAAGTTGGTAGGGAAATTCACACTGGTCAGTTGTGTGAATTATGCTACAGTATCATAAGCATTTTTTAAATACCCAACAAGTGTATCTGGATGAAGTACAGTTACAATTCACTTTTAATGTTTAAGACAGATTTATATAGGTACTTTAGGTACTAAAAGATGAACCGGAGCCAAGCGGGGAAAAACTTCTAACAAAGAAGCTGTGTTTTTACCATTCCAGTATGGCTATGAATTACATTTAGACCATCACTGAATGGCTGTGTGCTGTGTGCACACACCGCACGAACAAATTAGATTGACTCCCAGAATCCCAATTCAATTCAATCCTG
>NW_018128129.1:18767-23695 GCF_001952655.1 Monopterus albus
TGGTTAGGTTATTCTGAGAACACTGGTCATAGCTATGAACAAGAATGACTGATTACATGAAGTTGCACACCTACACAGAGTGGTTTTCTCTCAAGGTCTTGGATTCTCACAGTCATATTTAAAATAAGTACAACAGACACTGGCCACATTTTTATCATGAAGACAAGTTAGGGTACAGTAGTGAGATGTCATTTTCTCATTTATTAATTTTGACACATTTTACAAATTAAAACAAATGCAATACTTGTTACCTATGCATGAGCATGTGAGAACCCTGGAGGACCAATATACTGTTTATGCAGTTTGTGAGCATACAGTCATTTGTGAAAGCTGCTACCATTTAGAAATTCATCAGTTAGTCTACTGTCACTATGTAAAAGCCTGGACTCACTTGATAGAAGCGATGTGGCTGAGGGCTGCTGCTGTTGTGAGGATACCCTAGGGGCGAGGAAGGGGAGGAGGGGGATGGGGAGGAGGTGTGGCGGGAAGATGGTGAAAGGCTCAGGTCCATGGCCGGTGGAGTGAAGCAGGACCCTGGTCGTTCTTGACAGGAAGCCTGAGAATCTAGTTTCCAGATTAAAGTTAAAATGGGATGATGTTACATTTGTCACATTGAAAAAAAAAAAAACCAAAACATTTCTGCATGTGTTCTGTACATGTAGTGCCTACAAGCTACTACATACATGTAGTGGCATCACAAGATGCACAGAAATGAGGAAGCAAAAGGGTATTATTAAACAACGTCATACACATGGAGCAGACAATGACACCTACACAGTTAAGTTATAAATTCTGCACATTATTAAGCAAGCTGGCTATCAAGTATGACATTTAATGATCCATTTAAACTGTCACAGAGGCCATGTTGTGGTTTTCTTTGAGGTCACTTCACGTCACTGTCACACTCCTCTTGTTATGAGTCACACTGAAAAATCTAGTGACAATGTAGGTCTTTTTGAGTGCAGAAGAGCAGGACTGTTGATTGAATTAGCAATATTGAGTTACTGACGTAGTGAGAACAGAGAATCCAGTTATTATAGCCTTTTATTATACTACTGCATTATCCCAGTGATGATCCGCACTGCAACAGGGCATCAGCAAAGGCATGCACTTGTGTATAAGAATTGGGATGCAGAGTTTGTCAAGGATATGCTCTGAGACCACCTGTTTGGTTAACACTTACCTGGGGAGGATGGTGGTGAAGGAAAGGTTGTGCATAGCAGGCGTGGTCGTGTGGCCCTGAGCGGGGCACAGATAGAGGAATAAAAAGCCCTCTTTCCTAATCTCACTGGGCCATCTGTCCGCCCTGATGGAAGCTTCAGGTCCAGGGGTTCGTCCAATGACCACATGGCTGTTGGTTATTGCTGTCCACCCAGGAAAAAAAAACAAACAAAAAAAAAAAAAAACAGGTTAACCAGCCAATAAGATGTGATACCCATTGCAGGTTTTGTTATCTTTGGATCTTTGCAACAGTTTTGATCAAAATTCCTTTGGCTATTTAGTTAAGTTTCTTCTTTGCAAGATATGGCAAAGTAGCTTTCAGTATTCTTTTGAAAGTAATACTGACATATTGTCAATAGACAATAATAAACAGTAGCTTTAATTTGAAATTGTGCTTCTGACAACTTGATGAGTGTATATTAATTCTCTCTTTTGGTCTCCACCAACTCCTGAAGTAAATATCTGGTTGCTAAATGCTATGTTCACCAGCTAGCCACTAACTTTGTCACCATGATGACATATTATTTGGTGTATTTTACAACATAAATGATTATAGGCATTTAATTCAAGTTAATTTGAACCAATATATAAAGTGTACAATATGTACATGTTATATATAAATAATAATAAATAAATAAATAATAGTGCATGACTCCCTTTTATTTGCTTATTTTGAAGGTCCTGGAATTCTTAATGGGTAAACATTAGATCCCAAATCTCAGAAGGAGGCAGCAGGTTGGTGGTCAGTAAAGCTAAAAATCTGAGGGCTTCCTTCTTGAACAATGTCATGTTTTCTAAAATAATCCTAACAGCAAATGCAGTATCCAGGAGGTTTTCTCCACCTTAAATTTAGCTGTAGTCAAAGACTACTGGGTTAGTTGAGAATGACTTGTGTTGTGAATTTTAGTTGTTGTTCTGTTCCTGAGGGAAAAACCTTTGAGAAGCATCATGATGTGGGTTTGTTATTGTGATCATCTGCATCCACCTTCGCTAAAAGACTATTTTAGATTTTGCAGTAGTTTTCCATCCCTAGTCGTAAGAGCCCCCCTGGTCTATGACTCAGCTTGTAACTTCTTGTTAGACTAAATGACTCAAAACACAGAGATCTGCTTCAAAGAAAAGAAAATCTCACAGGAGGAAACCAAGGGTGGAAAAGCAACTTCTCCACAGCTGCTGGGAAAGTTGACACAGCTTGTGTACTCTGGTTTTCAGTAACACTGCTTTTCAATCCCACTGTTACACAACATTCACAACTGAGAGCTTCCTTGCATATCCCAAATCATATCTTTGTGTTGAGATCATTTTTGAAGTAAAATATTTGCTTCCTGTACCATCACTCACCATCACTTTATAAATCTAAAGATACCGCTGGTAGAAACTAGAGACTGGATACACGTAGGGAAGTATGTTTATTCACTATGATGACGGGTTAAAGAATCCATGGCACTTTTCCTTGTTTTCTGATTTATCTACAATGCTACAATTGTGAATTATCATATTAGATGTGATCTAAAGCTCAAAAAATGAGGTATACATATGTTCTAATACTCAGTTTAAAGCAACTCAGTTTACCCACATCTTGCAAACCATCGCGAGCGAGATTTTTTTTTCAAACAAGATAAAGAATTTCCTTGAATGGTTATAATCTCCAGGCAGTTGCCGTTCATGTGAAGCTGCCTGACATCCACTGGTGTCATTGTAAAAGCGGAATCTTTCAACTGTGTGTGGTTTTGTGGATATATTTTACCTCCTCCTGCTGCACTGTGAACAGAGGATGTGGAGAAAAACACTGGGCCTGAGATTACTGCATGTCCAGGAATGTTCCTGTACAGGGACTCGCTGTTTTACATGACCGGCTCTAACCTACAAGCAGCTGGCAAGTGAAGCCCACTGCTGCGGTGAATGATCAGCTCATCAACATTGTGTTAATACCTTCTAGCAGAGCCAGGTTAGCTGTTACCCCCCTTTTTCAGTCTGTACAATAAGATAATCATTTCCTGGATTAATGTAACATGAAAATTGTATTGATTTTCTTATCTAACCCAAAATAATTTTTTTTCACAAAATATCAAACTAATCATTTAATGAAATCTTGAAACAAATCTATGCTGCAGACTTTTCACTTTCACTTGAAATGTTACACACATAGCACAAACATGTTTTCAGGTATTTGTTTTTCTAGGCAGTAGTGACACTGTATTTTTAGCCAGTGTTTGCCTCCAGTAGAACTTTCAAATGGCGCTAGGTTGCAAGTAGATTTGTGACACAAAACCTCTGTTTGGGTGTCCCACTATGGCTATTTAATGATAGCTGGCAGTAAAAGCATTCTTAATTTACTTTCCCTGGCTGCATTCAAGCCAGCAAATTTCCAGCTACATTTAGCCTACACCTCTTTAACTTCTAAACTGCTGTCACCACAAATTCTTCCACAATCACTGACAGGATCCCCCAACATAATATGAGGCAGAGGCTAAACCACAATGAAGTCAGTGTTTAGGTCCTTCTGCTGGCCTGCCAGCTACCTCACCACACTGGTTTCACATTCCACAGCAACCTCGCAACTTCTCTTTCATACACAGATACACACACGCTGCTATGTGGAGGTATTGTGAAGGCACACACACAGGATCATATGTTTCCAGGCACACATGCAAACTGAAGTCATGTCAGTAGACATGCGCAAGACTCATAACCACACGAGTATCCCACCTCCAGCGGCTCCTCTCCCTCTTTTCTCTCCCTGACCTGCTTTTGGGCAGAATGCCTGGACCCTCTTATGGATACCCTACCGCCTAGCAAAACACATACTCTGACTGTTCATATACTTGCAAGCAAACATAAGTACTTATAGACGCATGCACACACAATCAGATTTAGACGGACAGTAACAGAGACACGCATTTGTCTTTCAATACATGTGGGGACCCTCATACACATATTGCATTTGCCAACCCACTAACCCTAACCTGACCTGTCAGAATAACATACCTAAACCCAACCCTTACCCCGACCCTAAACCTCACCTAATTCTAACCTTAAAACCAGGTTTTAACTTTCAAACAGCCCTTTGAAGTAGTAAGCACCAGTCAAAACATCTTCACCATGAAATGTCCTCACTACAGTGGTTTAAAGCTGAAATCAGTCTTTATATCCATGGCAATACAAGCCCTCCAGACACACACCTTTGGCCACACCTGTATTCTGAGAACTGTAGCTTTTTAGTGCACTAACACAACAACATACACATGCATACACACTTCTACAGTACATGCAAATAAACATCACTTCACAATTTTTAGCATAAATAGAAATGAAACACTTTGCACACAATGGAATCTAAGAGGTCATATATCCAAACATAGTGTTGCTGATGTCTTCAGAAAGGTATTAATGTATAGACATTAAGTCATCATATACTGAGCACTGCTGCTTTTAGTGTACATAGTACATACACACCAGCTCTCACTTAGAAAGTGGTAGAAATACAGGAACATAGAAACTTTTTTTACAATTATATGTACAACAGTACATACACATACACAGCACCCTCAGGTGTAATGTACACACACCAACACACATACAGTAAAAGAGTCTTTCCTCCTCTCAAAGAAAACCACAGCACTCTGATCTGGCCTCTCCCTCCTTGTTTTTTTTACTCCTTTCTCTCTTAGCTTCCCTCCCACTGACTCTTTCCTGTGGGTTTCCTC
>NW_018128129.1:23721-24305 GCF_001952655.1 Monopterus albus
CTCTCCTGTTCTCCTCCCCCTCCTTTGAAACTCCCACTCTTTTTTCTTCTCTCCCATTTTTTAGTCTCCATTGCATTTTTTGGGCCCCTTTTTCCATTTTTATTCAATTCCTAGTCAATTTGTTGTAGCAGCAACAAATCATATCATTCTTATCACTCTCTGCAAGAAGTCATTATTGCTGCTTTATGTATGTATACATTACATTGTCACAATTTTCAAAAAATCTGGAAAAACTCTTTAATAACAGATTAGATACATTTATTGACAAACATAAAATCCTCTCTGATTGCCAATATGGTTTTAGGTCGAACCGATCGACATCTTTGGCCATTACCGACCTGATGGAGGACATTACAAGTGCTATGGATGAGAAGAAATACACGATGGGGATATTTATTGACCTAAAAAAAGCATTTGACACAATCAATCATGAATTATTAATGGACAAGTTAGAAAAATATGGGATCAGAGGAATGGTTCTGAAATGGATTAGAAGTTATTTGACACAGAGGCGTCAATTTGTGAAGTTGGGTGAATACCAATCGAGTGAGCTGGACATTGTATGTGGAGTGCCTCAGGGTTCT
>NW_018128129.1:25083-27733 GCF_001952655.1 Monopterus albus
TCAAGATATATGCAAGAACAGGCTTAATGATTAATTAGATGGAACATTGTGGGTGTGGTGTATGAATGTTAACACTTTGTAATAATTCTTTAGTATATTACTTGTGTGGTGTAGAAGATAATTATTTATGTAGAGATACTGCTTGCAAACCAATGATGGTAAGATGATGTCATGGGGTAGGACTGGATAAGTCTGACTTCTTCCTACTCCATTCAAGCATGTACTAGGTATAAGCAAATTGATATTGGATTAGCATTTGTTGGATATGTGTAAAATTATGTGTGTTGACATATCAACTGTCTTTACATGCTTGAAAAAATAAATCAAATCAAATCAAATCAAATCAAATTATGACATATACATACCTAATTCTTTGTCTCTGAACTGAGAATAAATCTGATCAATTGTGAAAAGAAAAAAAAAGCATAAAATTGAGAAGACTGAGTCTTACGTTTCTCAGACATAGGTAAAAGTTGGTATTTTTGAGAAGAGGAATGGATTCCAGTGTTCGATGTGCAAGCAGAGAAATTTCTAGAGGGAGGGAGGTGCAACATAAGATGCTCCATTACTCCAGGAACGATGTCAGTCCTTGTTTTTTAGGGGTTACATCCTTTGATCTTTCCCTTCCATATCCTTATAAGGTATTATGCAACGCTGCTGCAAGCGCGGGGATGACAGGAGGTTTTGTTTTTGAGACTTGAAGGCATACAGAGACAAGAAGTGGAAGAAGGGCTGTAAAGCCTGATGTGAATTCATGGGAAATGGCTGGAATTGGCTGAAAAGTAGACACCTGTTTGAACAGCAGGGGACAGAAACAAATATAAAGTGGCTTGTATTGAGGTGAAAAGGGGATTCTAAGGACACAGACATGATGAGGCGCATGGAGAAAATAGCAGGGGGGTTCCTCTTACCACACAGGCTGTGGTGAGCAAACCATAGTTCTTTGCAGAAAAAGGAAAACAAACTTTTCTTATTGACGTCCAAGCATTTTTTAGATTACACAATATGTTTTTGACTGTTTTCAAGAACCCAAGCCAACACTAATGACCATATCATGTTTCAAACTCAGGTCACAAAAGCAAAACCACTGCCACTGCAGTTAACTGGTTTCTGCCCACTATAGGGGCAAAAAACTATTTTACTCTCAGTGTTCACAGCTTGTGAATGTGCTGAAACATGGTTTTATATGATGAGGACTCTGATTCACAGTATGTTCTCTATTCTAGCATTCAGGAGGGTGAATTTCCCTTAGGATGAGAAAAATGGCATCGTACAGGGAGACTGAGAGTGAGTAGGTGGTGAAAGCGGCAAATAGAAAAACACTGAGAGAGGAATGGCTGGAGGGAGAGACAGAAAGTATGGGCGTCAGATGTGGGCCCCCTCCCTTTCCCCTGTGCACACTTTTCCCATTATTTGTCTCATATTATGCGCCTTCTCTCTCTCTCTTGCATCTCAGCAGCACTAAATGATGCAACTCTGCAGAGTAAGTCTGCAATCGCCCCCAGTAGAGCCTGCAGTGTATCTCGTACTGACACTGGCGTCTTCACCACTTATGAGGGTAGTGGTGGCGGCTGTCAAGGGAGGAGGAGCGGGGGAGTCATCTCTCAGGGATCATTTAGTCATTTTCTTGAAAAAAACTGTGACTCTTCCTAGCCTTTCCATACACCTTTTAATATGTTTTTCAATTGGTTTTTCGGCTCAGGGCAACTTTTTAAAACAGGTTAAAAGTCATTTGATTTTTTAAAACTAGAGTAAAGACTAAGTTACTGATTACTTCAAAGGGTTTTATCAAAATTGCAGAATGTTGGATCAAATATGCTACTAATATGTTTCATAGTTGTAAAAAACTGGTCCAAGGAATGTGACATGCGAGACATACACAGTGCTATTTGCTGAAAATAACTTAAACAATAAGCTGTGAAAATCCATAACGCACATGTGGTTTGCATATAGGGGCTTGCCAAATTGTGCAAAAACTATAGTTACGTGAACAAGATTATAAACTGTTAATATTTTCTTAATTAGAGTTCCAACCCTCCCCTCAGTCAAACTGGCAGAATATTGAGGAGTATTATGAATTTGTTAGCTTGAACTCTGCACAAAGTGAAAGAAGCAGGAGAACTCAAGAACAGAATTGAATCTCAATCATACAAATGATTAAGGAGAAAAATCCAGCGTGACCGCCCCTGAAGACTAGGAGCAGGGGCCAGCAGACAAACCTCACCAGTCAGCCAACTGTTTCCTGAGTGTGCAGCCCAGTAGACACTGGAGGGGACGTCGCACACACCAAACAGATAAAACTAGTATTTAGAAGTGTTTCTGTTTTTGCACGCTCCTATGCACAACACCACTTGCTCTAATCTTTCTCAAAACTTTTCCATCCTCCACTCTGACCATTTCTTTCCCCCCCTTCATCCATCTCTCTACACCATCACATGAAACATGAAAACTTTCTATAAACAGTTTAAAAGCATCTGAACACCACAATTTCTTGCTCTATTTCTACATGAGGATTCTCAGAGCATTCCCAAGTCATAAATTATTGACAACACAGTTCCAGGAAGTTGATTTCAAATGCCTAATAATGTCTGAAAAGGGACAACGTAACAATAAGCACTCAAAAATGTTTGTGTAGCTGAATTCAGTGCAA
>NW_018128129.1:27776-35173 GCF_001952655.1 Monopterus albus
CAGGAATATGGCCACCACAACGTCACTTTTCAGCATCTTTGTTGTCTCAGTTGTCACCATCATTCAAAAACCACACTGATGTTAATTCTGGTTTTACTTCTTGCAGCATTCAACTTCTTTTTAGTTGTAACTTTCTCAAATACTGTCTCTGTGAATGAAAGCTGCTGTCGGTGCCTTCTCTGCCATAGCTCACTAGCTTTAGCTATATAAACAGAGCGGTAACACCTCTGCCTGCAGTCCTCCCTTGTGAGAGACCCTTGGTTCATGCAACAAGTGCACGGGCAGAGTGTGCACAAGTACAATGTCAGGCTGATGGGCAGGTAGGCCATTCAGTGGCTTTGCTTGGACTGAGTAAAATTGTTGGTCAGGATTTTACCAGCCCTGCTGCTGCCACAGATGTCAGATTTTTGTCTTTATGTTGTCAGTGAATTTAATTTGTTCATTTCCATCAGGATGAAAAGAGAGTTTTAAGAAATGTAACAAAAAATGCTTGTGAAATGAATCACCAGCACTAGCTTTTACTTTTTCTTCTACTTTCTTTTTAAACAGACTGGAGCTCAAATAGCCCAGACACATTGCATTCTCCATACAACGCAGAGTTCTGTTTTTCTTGACTGCAAAAACTGTTATATCTACAATTAGAAAGTGGAACAAGTTCAGACATAATCTCTGGTTTGCTGAGTGGCATGTTGGAAAATCACTGCATGAGACAGGTTGACAGGAATTGGTTAATTACATCATTTTATTGAAGAGAACTGGTAACTACTGTAATTAACTGATTCTATGGAGCTGAAAAATATCTTGAAAAATGACTGGAGCAGACAGTAGGGATCCTAAAGGGCTGCTGCTAAAGTTCATTCTTTTGAAAACAGACAAATATTTGGAGTCAGATGGGAGCTGGGCAAATGGAAAGGAACTGGGATGAGATGGGTCTGTAATAAAAGATAAACCCTCCTCATCCCAGTTTATGCCTTTTGTAGCTCAAAGATGAACTTAACCATATATAGTCATAGTATACAAACTTCAAGCTGACACCAGTTTGGAGCAAGTTTGTGCAGACCATCTTATTCCTTGGCTAAAGTGGTGGCTGCCTCCTTTATGGAGGACAATACATTTACAATACACTAGAGGAAACCTAACCTCAGCATCTTGTTTCAGCATGAGAGCAAATCTAAACCTTAATGATTCATTTTATAACAGCAATAATCAATATTTTATACAGATTAAATAGTAAAGTAATAGTGGTTGCTCATCGCTCGGTTCCCTTCAGCTCTATGGAACATTTTAGCTGCTTTTAACTTTACTTTCTTGGTTCACTTTCATTGCTTTCATAGTGCCATTTTCAGTCTCGCCAAGCAGCAGTTTTCAGCCAAAAAGCTTTGTTATACTGACTGTACACAGCAGCAGACAGACAAAGTTAGGAATTAGCTAGTAAACAGTGCTTCATTCAACAGCTAAATGGCTGTAAATTTACCTTGAGAGATGGTGGAGACCTAAACTGAGCTGAAAGGAGAGTGAATACATGACTTCAAATGATGCTCCACTGAACACTTCTGGTCCTTCATCGTACTGAAGGACAGGAGGACAGTAAAACACTAAACAGATTGCAGCAATTACCACAGGGATGACGCAATGTGCAAAGATGTTCCTGTTGTTGTACATTCATCTTGTACCTTAAAGCCTTGTTTTTACGTAATTTAAGTTGTTTAATCACCGATCTTTGAACTACTAAATTAAGACTTGTTTGTATCATCCTCCTACCATGACTTTCTCTGGCCTCGTTTTTTTCCTTCTTCATTTATTTTTCACCCTATCCCTTCTCCTCACTCATAACCTCCACCCTTAATCCCTTGCACCACCACTTCCATCCCACAGCCTGGCAGTGGGACAAGGTCAACACAGAAGCTTCTTCATTTCCCCTCTCTGCTTTCACTCCTGTTAATTCCTTGCCATCAGTGCCACTCTCTGAGGAGCGAGGAAAGGAGAAAGACTAAAGATGGAGAAGAGGATGAAGGAGTGGTCCAGGGTTGTCACAAGAAGATTGGGTGCAGATATTCTGTGGTGTATTGGAAGTATGAAGTGGAGGATAAAAAATGAAGGAACATTAGAAAATGAAAGAGGAAGGAAGGAGAGACGGCAGAAAGAAAAAGGAGGAAAGAGTTTTTCACCTTCACTGTGAGGCAAGATAAATGAGGCCAAGAGGAGTCTGCATCCCAGAAATCTATTTTCTTTCTTTCTTTCTTTCTCTACATGCCTCTTTCATTCCCTGAGCTCTGTCATCCAGACCTAAAACACACAAACACATGCGCCTCACATTCCTATGTGCAGAGCAGATTCACCCAATTTGTTTCCACTGCGTGCATGTGTGTGCCAAGCCAGTAAATAATAACCAATCCCAGCTGTACTGTGAGCTGTTATTCTCATTCTCTGTGGGGAAACAAAGAGGGAGGGAAAGGAAAAAAGCTCCATCAAATAACAGGGTAATGAGCTGGAAAAAAGTCAGCACAGAGCTGAGCAGGAAGAATCAATAATGTTCTAATGCTAACAGACATGAGTCCTGTAGAACTGGTAGCCAGTGGTCTCTGTGTAGGAGGTACATGCCATTTAAAAAGAACTAATGCAGTTCATATTCATTTCAACAGACAGTTTCACAGTCAAACCACCTTAGAGCTTTTCCACCCTGCCAGCAAGCACCTGTGGTGAGGAAAAGCTGTGCTACAGGTAAAATGAATGCCACACTTTCCTTCCAAATTCTTTACAACAGTTCATCTTTAAGTTGGCTTCCTCACAATGGGGAAAATACCAGTTTCTTCCCAGATTTCTGGATTTATGAAGTAGCTTGGCCTAACTGGGGCAGAACTGTAACTAAGCAGAGTTTTCCCATTTTAAAGTTGAGGAAAAAGTTGATGAACACATGAGATTAGAAAAGAACAACAGACTACAGTTTAGGTTTACCAAACTTTGACACTCATGTGCATTATTAAAAACTGTGTTAGCAGTCCTAACGTGAGACAGCATTCAATCCAAATACATCTCTACAGTGAATTAGCATAACTGCTCTCGCTGTTTACCCCAGATTTCTATTGTGGCTGGTTAGCATTAGCATGTTGCCAGGTACAGCAGCAGTGGTGGAATGTAACTAAGTACAATTTTGAGGTACTGTATCTGTACGTGAGTATTTTCATTTTCTGTTCCTTCATACTTTGACTTCACTACATTTTAGAGGCAAATGTTGTACCCTTTACTCCACTACATTTATTTGATAACTTTAGTTACAAGTTACTTTTCAGAACCAGATTAATATAAAAAAATACAGTATAATTATAAGACTCATTGATCTGTGGTTTAAAATTCACAAGCCACCCAGCAGTAATTCAAATTAAATGCATATAAGCCAGTTAAAACTAGCTGCTCCTTTACCAGCTGCAGCATTAAATGTGATGTACACAGTTATGCATCAGTAATTATAATACAATATACAGGAATGTGACATGTGCATAATGAGTACTTTTACTTTTAATACTTTAAGCACATTTTGATGCTAATACTTTTGTACCTTTACTTAAGTAACATTTTGAAGGCAGGACTTTTGATTGCAACAGAATATTTTTTCACTGTTGTTTTATTACTTTTACTTAAGGATCTGAGTACTTCTTCCATCACTATACAGTAGCCCAGCATCCATAACATCTCACCATTTAGCAGTCCAGCATCCTTCAAAATGATGTTCCATATTAAGTGATTCCACACCTCACGATTTGTGGGAAATATCAACCTTTAATGTGCAGGGTCTCACATGTTCACATGTAACACATGTCTGACCTATGCCCAGGATACAGATGTTGGTGTACCACCACAGACTTTAACATTAGCCTCTTTATAAATAGCAGCCACAGTTTCCCTCTAACCTTGACCACTTGTGTAGTTGCCTAACCAGAGTTTATTTGCTTTTCCATTCCAGATAGCAGATTCTGTAGAAAGGGAGACATGTAAAAATGTGGACACTGGATGTGAAAAAGAAACTGTCATTGAATGTAATCCAAGGTTTTGCAGAACTGTCCGATGCTGACTTGTCTGGTAATAGTACTGCAACCAGCTCTGCGAGCGGTCACGCCACCACAATGTTCCAGCACTACCCACAAATAGTTTCAGGATGTTATTAATGTTTTACTTGTACAGATGAAAGTCAAGGCTAATAGTGCATATTGCATTCCACAATTCAAATGAGTGTAATCATCTATGCTATGGAACACAGGAATTTCCCCATTGTGGGATCAATAAAGTCCTACCTACCTACCTATTTATGTCCTTTGGATCACTGAGTGGAGAGCAGCACTGAAACATCTGCACAATGAGTCAGATGAAAGAACATGAATCAACGTGATTTTGATAATTAACCATGTGCATCATTATCAATCTGCTAGACATATGTTTTCCAAACCTTAAGTTTTATTTTTTGAGTAAACAAATTTTATTTTGGCTTTGGGCAACTTGAACAGAAAACAAAAAATAGATTTGGGTCAGGGAACTTGTAAGAGACATTTTTCACTAGATTCTGACCTTTTATGAACTATTTGAGCATTTATGATTTGAAGAAGTACATATCATTACAGGTGATTAAAGTATTCGTTTGCTGCAGCCCTAGTTGAAAAGCTGCTGAGGCTGACACCAACATCATTCAAGCAGCCACAAGAATAGAGAAAAATCCAAAAAAGGAGAGAAATAAGTAAATAGTTTGTTCACAGCAGTCCACATCTGTGGGTCACGGGAACACAGAAGAAGTACACTTCTGATCCTCCACCCATCTGCCGTGCCACAGGATCCTTCTTTGCAATAATTATTCCCAACTTGCCACGACATATTTTTTTCTTTACATATTTTTCCTCTTCCTTTGCTCCCTCTCTGACACAAGCCTAAAAGACAGAGGCAGTGAGTGGGAGAGAGGGGAGAGGAGAAGAAGAAGGTGGGGTGAGGGTAAAGGGGGAGTAATGGAAGGGGGTGTCAGGGTGGGGTTTGTGGAATTTGGTCTATGTTTGGTTTGGAAGTGAAGGCCCCGGCTCTGGGCTCTCAGGAGGATAATGGAAAAGAGAGGGAGAAGAAAGGGAGGTTTATGGATGTGTGTACCCTCACAGGTGGTCGGCACATACTGATGAGGTGGGGGGGCTTTTTGTGTGTCAGAATCTGCATGTGTGTTTGCTGAATTGTGTCTGCATGTTGGTGAAGTTAATGCTGTCTGTGCTCAAAATGTGCGTACATTTGTCTGTTTATTTGCAGATGTTGGCACAAATGCACATGAGCTTTTCACATGTAAGAATCAGACAAGGAAGCAAGAGAGAGGACGTGAATAAGACATTCCTAAGATGGAGGAGGGGGCGGTGGGGGTGCAGGGAGCCAGTGGTTAGTTAGTGGTTAGAAACTAAGAGGAGAAAAATGAATGTCTGGTCCAGGGCTGGGTCCAAACATGATACCACAACCGGCCAATGAGCCAAGTTCCAGGAGAGGAGAGGAGAGGAGAGGAGAGGAGAGGAGAGGAGAGGAGAGGAGAGGAGAGATTAAAGTCAAAAGGAGTTAAATGAACGAAGAGAACTAGAGGAGGCGTCCTCCTTCACCAACACTACCTCCCACCCTCCTCCCATACGAGGCACGTTAACTCCTGCCAGTGCCGCGAGGGAGAAAAAGGGGGAGTGGTGCCTTTATAGCTGGGCTGAACCCACTGAACCCATCACGTACAAACAGCAGGGATAGTATGGAGACAACAGAGGGCCAAGGCAGGAGCCACACAGGGGGCTTCAGTGGGAGGTTTCAGGTTGGGGAGTGCAGGACGGTTGGAGGTACAGGGAGGAGGAGGAACGTGATGGTGGTGGACGAGAGTCACCACAGTTCTCACTCTACTCCTTTTTGAACAGTATACCCTGAGTTTGGGTTCTTTCTTTCATTTAGTTGTCATAGATTTTATTTGACTTTCTTTACTTCACCCTTTTCTCCTCTACCCCTCTCCACTTTCGTTCTTTGGCTATATCAGTTTGTAGCTTTCATTTCATCCCTTCTTCATTCCGTCTGCCTACCATTACCAGAGACACTGTAGTTGGCTGGTGCCATAAATCCACAGACCACCAATGCACTGTTCCCTTTTGCATTTGTTGTGCTTATCATTCTTTCTTCCTCACTTTTTTGCTTTTTTGCCTCCTTTGCTTCCTTTGTGTCTTTCTTTTTGCTTCTTTTATTCCTTAACTGTCTTTCTACCTTAATTTTCTCCATACTCTATTCTATTCTTATTTCTCTCCCCTTTCAGTCATGCTTTGTTAGCCTTCTTCCTTCATTCCCTGCTTCCTTTCTACATCCATACTATATTAACACTAGTACACACACACACACACCATAAGTGAGCAGCTCTCCCACCCTGCAGCAGACAGTGTGGGTGGAAGGGGGCTGTAAAGCAGACGCACCCAACAACAACAGGAATGTTTTCTTGGCTCTAGGTCTTTTTGAAAATCCATCCATGAGTGTCTGTTCTTTAGAGAACAGTATGATGCAATGAGCTTGCAACCTCGATGTTGCTGCATCATATAAAAGCGTTGAATTCTCAAAAACTCTTTAGCCTGACCACCACGGCACATCATAGAAAATGTAGTAAGGGGTTTGAGTGGAGCTGAAGCACCCATGGGTCACTCCTTAAACCTGCCCTGCCTCCTGGGACTCTGAAGAGTTTTTGCCTAAGTCAAAGCATGAAAGTCATCAAAGCTGAAGTTGGGAAGCTTTCCTGATGCAGAGGTGTATCATCCATTAGGGAGGATGAGACCTTATTATTGGTGTCACTAGGTGGGGAACATGCAGGAAATGATGACTCTGGGATTAAAACAAGGGGTGCAAAGGTCATGCGCCCCACCCTGCCCCACTGGCAATTTGTACAGTGCGTTTATTGACTATAGGGTATACATTTTTAAACATAGAAACTGGTTTTACTGTGCCTTCACAGGTGTAGAACTTGTTAACATAGGAGCCTAGCGGTCTGAAGGACCGTGTCATACTCAAAGGTATAACTTTGGATCAGAGCAAGACCATTTAGAGTGTACAAACTGGCATACTGTCCATTAAGGCTACAGACATATCCTAATACCTAGACAATCTGGTACCCACTTCACACTATACATTTAGTGATGTAAATAAAAGCATTTGGTTAAGCATGGGGAACGACTGGCGAAAATTAATAAAAACTAACCTTGTCTTTTGACTCAAACCTGTTGAATTCAAATGCTTGTGCTCCCATGTATCCACCCTAACTCCTCCATAAGACCCCATCACATCCACCTATGATTATTATGTTTGTGTCAAAGTTATATCAGTTAAATTTACAGTTTTACCACCAAGCACAAAAATTATTAAACTATTATTAAACT
>NW_018128129.1:37461-39456 GCF_001952655.1 Monopterus albus
AAACAAGTCCCCAAAACATAAATCATTGCATTTTAGAGTAAAGAAATGAAGAAATGCATGTAAATAAATGTACATTATTTGGGCCACTTATATACACCAACAAGTGAAGGAATGTAATTATACACACATCACATATTTAAGGCGGTATTAAGGAAGAAGTAACACCTGCACACTGACCACAATCTGATAAATATTCCTCTTATCGTGACCTGATCTAGCTGAACAAGCTGACTTGCATATGTAGCCCCAGATCCGATTTGTATCCAACTATGTAGTCACTGTCAGAATGGTCAGATTAGGACTCATAGCTTTTTTTAAACATCGCGTGTCTTTGTGCATAACACCTGTCATCATCATTCACTGTTGGACTCTCATAGACCGATAAAAAAATAATTATGGTGGAGAGCAGCAACACCAAGGGAGAGACGAGGAAGCCTCAAATTTGTTGGACATTCATGGAGAAGTTTCTGGTCAAGCCAAACTGGAAGGAGGATATTGTAACTGGTCATTTTTTTTAGTTAATTGCACAAAGTTGTGACCTTCATACAAATTATGTTGGTATTCTTGAACATACATGACTCACATTTCAGTTAAATGTGTGCATGTGGGACGGTGTAGGACCTCAGCGGTGTTCACACTGGAGCCAGATACATGTCACTTAAAAAAAATTGGAATTGAGCATTAAGGCCTGTAATGTGAACGTAGCCAAAGATGCCAAAAAATCTTGAATACAAATAAACAAATATAATAATTATTACTGAAATATTACAGATTTTTTAAAGCACCTTTAAACGCTGTGAAGCGGCCACAAGTCCATCGCCCCCTGGTGGGTGGTTGCAGTATAGGTCAAAAACCCAGGAAAGGGCATTCATAAACCCCAATGAGCCAAACTAATATAAACTAATGTAGTGTAACTGTAGGTATGATTACATTTAAAGTCATAATTCCATCTAAAAAGGATAATGCATACAGTATTCCATGCATATTTAATGTTTTCTTAAAATGTTTTTATCAAGAACAGTGTTGATTGCAAGTCAATATGTAATAATTCTGTCTGTGTATTCAAGGCATGAAAGTGACTATGAGGCCTTCTGCATTGGTGACAGAGGGTCAGAGAGTCACATTGACCTGCAGCACCAGCTGTCCTCTGACCAATGAAATAAACTACATTTGGTACTTGAACAGTTGACCTCTGACCCTGCTGCCAGAGAACCAAAACAAACAGTTGGTTCTAGACACAGCCAGCAGTCGGCATGGAGAAAACTACTCCTGTGCTGTCAGCAGCCACAGTATCAGTTATTCTGAACAGAATCTGACTGTTAAAAGGGAGTGTGGTTTTAAATTTAAATTTTTGTCAGGTTTTGAAGCACTTTTATGTTTGAAAATGAAGCAAATATTTCAGTTTTAAGTACTTTGGAACATGTATCATACCATTCTCTTACTGTATATCAGCATAACTGTGTTCCACCATACAAACAATCTCTTCAAGAGTCAAAACAATAGCTTGCTCTGACTCGTGTTGTAGTCGAGTCACTAAACCTCATCTTGAGTCCTCATGTCTTCAGTCTGAGTCAAGTCCCTGTTGCCCGAGTCAGACTCATCAAGGTCTACATTAAACGCAACTGCCACAGCTCTCACTTGTTTATATTCCACACTTTCTAACAGTGTATTGCGTGGCAATTTGATACATAAAAAATCATTTATAGAAAGGTGAAGTGTACACTTCAATGGAAGTATGCCGGATACAGCATGGTGCAAGAGAACAGGTTTTAATGTCAGTATTTTATGCCAAATTATTACGGCCTATTACAAAAAAAGTCAGAGTTTGAGTCTTCAACTTCCAGGTCCAAATGCAGTCAATGCTCAAGTCCAAGTAGAAGTCACAAGTCCTGAAAATCTAGACTTGAGTCAGACTTGAATAATACAACACTGGCTCTGAATCTATCCACCCACCAAGGATTTACATTTGGAAAAGGGAAAACAACAAATCAATCA
>NW_018128129.1:39491-57976 GCF_001952655.1 Monopterus albus
TTATCTTGCACTGATAACTCACGTTTTCACATCAATCTCTCTCCAGCTCTAGGGAAATCAGCATGGATAATGAGCACAGTAAAACTGGCTGTGTTATTACTAATCCCTCCTGGTCCATTTCTCCTCTCCTTGTGGACAAAGTAAAAAAAAAAGTCAATTTTTTACCTTATTTTCTTGTATTCAATGTCTTCTTTGTGTTATTAATATTAACAATTAGCATAATATGACCAATTAAATCCAGGAATAGTGACAAAGCACAAACTGAACAGGTGAGTATAAAACCTGAGATCTAGAATTTCATATCCGCCTTTGTTCATGTGTGTCCTCAGGCATTTGTTTTCTTTGCATCTAAGAGAGCCTCATTGTATGACAGCATTGTGCTCACGGCCATGATTCCTGCAGCACAGATGGAACCAGCAGAGCAGCAGGAAGACACCTTGAAATATTAGCTTTGAGTTTAACCATCTATGCCTGGTGCTTTGCAGAATGCAGATAAGATGTCTGTCTTGTTCATTTAGATTCTGTTTGGACAAATATGATTTATATACCAGGGGTCAAGCTGCCCTTTAACTTTTATTACTGAATGCACTATCAGCTGTCAGGTGTGATGCTTGGCCACTTATATATTTACACTATATTACTATATCTATAATATCAGGGGTAGTAGAAATATTGACATGTTAACTTGCAATTTTAGTTTGTGGCCTAAAACCCATGGTATTTACATTTGAAGTGTTCTTGTTATCTTTTTTATTACCATTTTATGCTGTATTTTTGTCTTAGCTTATTATTTATATTAATTATGTTCACATAACATTTTATTCATTGCAACACATTTGTACATTCCAAAAGGAGTGTTACTGATAATCACCAGAAATAAAACAAGAAAATACTCATTCAACTGCATATCACAGATAATGCTAATGATTTTCTGAAAAATGTCAACAAGGCTACCACTTGGGTAAAAAAGACAGAGACGCTTGGAGCACCCTTAAGATTTATTATCATAATCATTATTATAGACATTTCCGGGGACAGAATGCGTCCCTAAAACGTGTGACGTAACGAGGTCTTGGTGATCACGTGACTTTGACGTCGGCACGAGTACGTGTTCGATACGGTTGATACATCTTCTCTTTTGCAAGAACGATACTCGAGGAATCATCACTGTTTGAGTGATCGCTGCTTGTGTTGATCAGCGCACTAAAATATGGACGACAGAGGCTACGGTTCTGGTGAATACTCCCCGATCAGGAATAACTTGTGGTGCAGATACCTCTACCGTGGTTCCAGTTAGCTAGTCATTCGTTTTCCGATTAGCCGTATGCTTTGGAACGGTGAAAATTAGCCAGTATGTTAGCTAACGTAGCACAGCTATTTAGCATACAAGCAACAACAGCCAGCCCACAGCCTGTTTGAAACAAAGAAACATTAGTTGACTTAAAGTAATGTTTTTGTGTCGAGGTAATATTTAATACGTTCATTTACGAGGAAACGGAACATTCTTTAACAGCATATCGGGCCCATTAGCTAATATTAATGACACATCGCTAGGGTTAGCTAGAACTGGGTTAGACTAGCTAACCTCTTTATTTGCTAATATGCTAGCACAGAGGGCTGTGTGGCCTATTGTGGGTTGTTGTACAGCGTGTTCGATTATTTGGTAAAAATTGCTGGCTGTTTAGGTTAAAAAGTTTCATTGTGGGAATAGTGTTAACCGAATTTAAATGCTGATTAATTTAATGACCACCTCAACAAATATGATTTCAAAACTTGGCGTTAGTTTACTACAACGTTGCCGTAAACTAATACCGTTGTGTTCTCCCACGCACTTGCGAATTACTAAACCAGTAACACAAAGCTATTAGAAAGCTAATTCAGAAAATGAAACAGCCGACATGCAGTTTGAGAGTTACATTTTGCATTGTTTTCTAAATGTCAATTTGCTGCTTGGATGTCTAAAATTAATCTACACATTCATATTTGTTTTGTTCGTAAGCAAGTTTTAAATGTCAGATTTTATTACCCCACTGTACTAATACCAATGTATTCTTTTATAGGTTATTCCAGTTGGGGAGGAGGTGGGTCAGGCAGCAGAGGTAAGGAAATGAGTGAATACATTTCTGCTTAATGGCACAAGCACAGTCAAAGACAGCAGTATGTTCTTGCTGTAGGGCTGCAACCAACACTAGCTATTTATATTAACCCAGAACAAAGTGATACTGACGAAATCAGATGTGTCAGAAATGTTGGGCAACTGCTGTTATTGATAGTGTAACTGTTTGTGTTATGACTACATGTTCTTTTTAACAATTTGTAATCTAAACAGTTTTACTCTGAAGGGAGAAAAGCCCTTAACTTTGAGGAGCTGTTTAGACTAATTGATCCACTAACTAGTAAAATAATTGGCTTTCTTTGAGAAATTGCTAAAAATGCATTTGATTTATATTAGTTATACAAAAGCTAGCCTTGTCTGCATTTGTAAAGCAAGTAGTTGACCACTGGTTTTGTTACTGATTTGTTACAATAGTAATAAGGATGATAGTGGTCGTTAATATGGTTTACTTCCTCATTAAACTAGGTTCTGGTGGCTTTGACATGTATGGAGGAGGTTATAAGGACTCAATGTCTGGGCTTGGGGGCTATGGAGGAGGAGGAGGAGGAGGAGGAGGCCACATGAAGAGAGGTCTGTCAGGAGCGTCACTCCTGTCATCCACAGGCACGCATGCAGATGCAGTTATTGCCAAGATTAACCAGCGCCTGGACATGCTCACTCAGTTGGAGGGGGGGTTGAAAGGGGCTCGGGGTGACAGGTAATTTTTTTTCTTGGTTCTGCTCCATACTGTGTTTATCATTCAGATACCACTACCACTATAGAGGTGGGACTATATATTGAAATTCGATATATCGTGGTACAAAACATCACAATATGTATAGTTTTGTGTAGTGATATATATTGTGTGTTCTCCGTACACTAGCAGCTTCATATTTTTTGTACATAAGATAGCCTAACAGAACATAAGTCAATATAACTGGTTGTTCTTTACATAATCAAACCAGTGCTAGAAGGAGGGAAAAGAGGAATAAAGTACAAGTATTCTCCAGATACTTTCCAGATTCTCCAGATAATCCTACATGGTTGTCATTGAATTTTTAATTGTATTGTGATTGAATCAAGTTGTACACACCATATTGTGCATCAAATTGTACTGAGAAAATAATCATATCATCCTATTCTTGACTACCACACATCCTTGCCATGAAGAGAATTACATTTCCCCGTACTGTCCTTTACATTTCAAAATAAATAACATAGGACACCATAATGCGGCATCTTGTTGGTTGAAAACATTTCCCTCAGTGTTACTTCATGTCTCGACAGTATTCATCCAGTTAAATATTGCTTGTTTCTAGAGTCATCACTAGATGTCTTGAGTTACATTTTGCTGTTATATAAAAGGATGCCTAGGCCTTCTAATGCTTTAGAGAATTTAAGGGCAAAACTGGTCTTGTCTTAGATTTTGAAGTGGTGCTGTTTTAGCATATAGTTCTATAAAACATAAAATCAAAAAAGAAGGAAATGTCAACATGGACGGAAACTTAGTTGTTATTGTATTAGAATGGTGATGTTGCTCCACTAAATTGGGCTGTTTTCGCCTGCTCGGGCATTTACTTATACCTTACACTCAGCCTTGGTGAAAATGTGCATGCCCCACTTCCAATTTTGTTGAAAAGAGTGGGAGTTCATCACAGGCTGCATTTGAATGCCTCCGCATCAGAGGAAGCTATGCTCTCCCTACTTGCTATGTTGTGGTTTGTTTGATTGCTGGGAGGAAAATGTTGTGATCCCTCAAAACATTAGATGCTGTGAAATGCATGGCCTCATGTTGGAGGTGCAATTATGGACCCATTTTTTTCATTTGTAACAGATAGATGTCCTTGCACATGAAGCCAGTCCATCTTGTCACACTCCCTGAGCATTGCCTGTGTCTTGACTTTATTTGTTCATACACTTTCTCATCCTCCATGTGACCTAACCCTGTGTTCTGGCTTTAGGTAACACAAGAGAGATGAGTTTACAGGTGTGAGCTTGATATTACGATGTCAAGCTGGAATGTTTATGGAAGGTTGCTTGCTGTATTTATAAAACACCTTTAGCTGTTAAAAAAGCTGTTTGTCTGTCACCTCCTTCCCTGAGAATTTAACATAATCCAGCTACATTCCAGGATATCTCACCTCTGGGACCTGTTTCATGGCATCACTGGTTCTGATGGACCATGGTTTTGTCTGTTCAAGTTTCATAGCCTGTCCTGTAACAAGGGATGGGGTTTAAGAAACTGCATTTCCCTAATCTGCTGGATACTGATACCTCCCACAGAGAATGTGGTTGGATGAGTTTCTGTAAACTTTAAGAGAAAAATAATTACCATATTATAATAGAGCATTAACCTGTTTTGGATCTAATGTGGTTTATGAAGTAAAGCTGGGAGTGACAAGAAAAACAACTGGAGAAAGCAAGACCATGGAGGAGAAGGAATAGCAGGTGGAGAAATCCAAACCTGACTGCCCTCCCTGCCTCCCTTGCTCTCTGCTTTTCTCTATCAATCCTCTCCCTCCCTCCCGCAGGTTTGACCAGTACGAGTCATTCGACTCGCGCACCTCCGCTTTCACCTCCTCCCGAGATCTCTACAGATCTGGCGGCAGTAGCTATGGTTATGGTGATGGCCGTGGGGACAACCTGCTGTTGGGCCAGCGAGGAGGCTCGGGCTTCGGAGGGGGAATTGGGCTAGGGGGAGGAGGAGGCTTTGACAGTCCCTCCTCTTCTTTTGGAGTCGCTAAAATGCGACATAATATGAGGGAGTCCTTCACCAGTGGCCAGGGAGGAGGTTCGGGAGGTGGAGGATGGGCCGGAGCAGGCCGACGTTCCCCCAGAAGGGGTGGAAGTGCTGGGGGTCGAGGAGCTGGAGGAGGGTTTGCCAGCCGCAGGTCTGACCCCACCCCATTAGGCGGAGGTGGACGGGGAAGTGGTAGTGGTGGCCAGTCCCACCGTGGTCACTCTCCAGGAGGTGGTAGAGGCAAGCTCCCATCCCTCCTGTCCAACCGCATGTACCCTGAGAGTGGAGGCTTCCATCAGGGTTCCACTCAAGGGCCTCACGACTTCCCTGGGAGGCATTTTGGAGGGGCCCCACGGGCTGGCCGGCAGCGAGGCCGCAAGAGACCCCTCAACAAAGTAAGTACCTCCAGCCAAATAAGATGACATCAGACAATGGGCAAAAAAAGCCCTTTCTGATTCCCTCCTTTTTGTATCCTCAACCAACTGGCAAGTCAGCCCTAAAGAGCTAGTACCTGCTATGTGTCATCTAGAGGTTTGTCACAAATAATCCCTGACACACATTTGACACATCACTTGCCCTTCTAACTCTGCCCACCCCTTATTTAATGTGGTCAGAAATGCCTCATGGAACTTCTCCCTAATACTGCTCCTTGCCCAGTTCTTTGTCTTGTTTACCTGCGGGGGTCATGATTTCATTTAGTGAATTTTACTTAGATTTTTTTTCTTTGATTTGCTAGATGAGGAAATGCCCAGAGAAAGAAGACATTAAGTGTGCTAATTAACTTTGTGTCTAGAATTTGAGGTTTAATTAAGGGGGACAGGGGGTCAGAAATGTATTTGTGAATTCAAATGAATTTTTGTTGACTGCAGCAGGTGAAGCCACAGCGTGAAGTCCAAAAGAAGAGAAAGCAGACACTTACTGCAGCTGATGAGCCAGAGTCAAAGATGAACAAGACAGAGAGCGCAGGGTCCGAGGCTACCCAAGGTGCATCCTGCAGTACATTTAAAGCTTGCTAACAAAAACAGCCTCATTATTTGGCAGATAACACTTCTCTTTGTGTCTTGGTCTGGTTTTTATAGAGCAAGCTGAGAAAAATGGTGATGACAGTGAACCAAAGACAGCAGCTGTGGTGAGTAGACAGAGGTTATTTGACAGGAACTCAGTTTCTTTGTGATCTGCATATATTGACCTTTAAAGTGCAACATCAGCACTTTCGTGTTAATGCAGTGTACCCCGTGAATAAACTAGTGAAGTATTTAAATTTGATCTGTGTTATAAAAAAACAAAGATGGGGAAGAAATCATATTGCCCTGTAATATCAATAGTTAATTTCATAAAAGCTTTCTCTGCCAATACTGGCAAAGAAGGCTGGATTAAACACAGTTTTTAAAAGGGCCTTTTTCATCAGTGGCACAGATTTGAGTGGAACAGGATGTTTTTTATTGCAAATAGATATCCACCCTGGAACCGCCTAGTTTAATGGCAGAATATAACGAAAAAATGAATATTTCTAAAATTCAAAAGTCGCTGTCAAAAATTGAAGGTAAAGTTATCAGTGCCTTTTTTTAAACAATGGGTTGCTTTTCTAACAGGATACGAAACCTGCTGAAGAGGGAGATAAAGGTAAGGCCACCTACAGTTGCCCCTCAGTCGGTTTATTTTTCCATGCTATGCTTTGTCGATCTACATCAGCGGCCTGTCTTGTAGTAAAACCTTTTGATACAAGGTTTTCTTGCCATGCCTAACTTCTGCTCTTGTGCTCATGGGTAGCAGCACAAAAACAGGAGGACAAGAAGAAGCCGCAGGGCAAACAGCCCCCAGCCCAAGGCCAAGACAAGCACCCAAAAATGAGGAAGCGAAGGGGCTTTCTGGAAAGGTGAGAGGATCACCTGCATTGTTATTTTGTACAGCCTTCTCCTCTTTCTCATTTCCTTTTATTCTCATCTTTTGTTTTCCTTTTCAACTCCTGTGCATCATCAATGAAAAGCTGTCAATATAACAATTCCTCTGCTGATGGTAAAAATGGTTTATGTGAATTTGGTCAACTTTTATTCTTTAAACATGTTTTTACCTGAAATTTCTTTCTTATTAAAATGTTTATAGTAAAATATATAGTAAATGTGAGTGAAATACACCAGGAGTACCCCCAGCTCTTTCAGTGCAGCTGAACATTGTAAAAGTGATACTTTGTAAAACACACAAGTTATAATCCACAGCAATCTGAAATGATGATCAAAAGCAGTCAAAATCACGCTGTGCTCAAAATATATCATCAGTCATGTTAGGCTACCAACAATGAAAGCTACCTAATTTCCTTGCAGCGTATCAGATCCTGTTTCTTAGCAACAGTGAAAACTATGGATGCCTTGTTGTGACAAACAGTACAAAATGCAGCCTCCGGTCAGAGCTATCTTTTTGTTTGTTTTAGGGTGATGTTTGCATGCTCTGTGTGCAAGTTTCGTTCCTTCTACAAGGAGGAAATGGAAACTCATCTTGAGAGTCGCTTTCACAAGGACCACTTCAAGTTCCTTTCCAGCCAGTTGTCCAAGCCCACTACAGACTTCCTACAGGTGACTTGAGATTTGTCATATTCACAGCTGCAATCCAGTCAATGGACAATTGCACAGAATAACACACAGCTTGCCAGTCATAATCTTTGGGCAGTTTTTACTCTGCATTTTAGTATTTTAAGATTCAAAGCATGTGCTCATTGTAAATGCATAAAAATAGTCTATGAATAAATATGTAGTACAGGATTGTAGGGCTGTACCCAAGTCACAGTCTTTCAAGTTGAATGTTACGGGCCAGTATCTGAAATATTAAGGATACAAATTTACTTTCATTTTGTGTGGTTCTGCATTAGTCTGATCACAAAAGATGTCTGACAAAGGTGATGTTCATTGATGTTATAAATTGCATTATATTTACAGTTATTTTTTATTATTATTGGCTTGAGAAACTTGTAACCTAAACCCTACTTAATGGAAAACTGTTTGCTTTATAATTTATAAGATGAACATGTTGGCTAATCAATCTCACCAAAAGAGCTGATCTTGTGGAGAGAGTTGTTTCCAATTTTAAGAACATTCACTCTCAGGACTGGAACTGTTTACAAATGCATAAAACTGCTTTGTTATTTTAATTACAAGCATAGCTTTAACATGTTTGTGCGGGCGGCATGATGACCTGAGTCACTAAATCTGTAGTAACAGGAGGTGTAAAACAGTCGTCGTTTTGTTTTTGTAGGAATACTTGCAGAATAAGTTCAAAAAGACAGAGCAGCGAGTCAGCCAACTGGAAAACCACAGTGCTGCCATCTGCCAGGTGTACAAAGAGCAGGACCTCACCAGGGGTAAGCAGCAGGAGGAGTATGTATGTTCGTTTATACAGCCAAGGCAGAAGAGGAGATGTGATTGCTCATTGCAGATATTTGTCACACCTGTAGATCTCGGTATGGAGCACTTCATGAGGAAGGTGGAAGCTGCTCACTGTGCAGCATGTGACCTCTTCATTCCCATGCAGCCCCACCTGATACAGAAGCACATCAAGTCTCCTGACCACAACTACAACCGAAAGGTATGGCAGAACATCCCCAAATGGATCTACTTAGATGTTAATTCATACAAAATAATCACAGGTGAAGTCCTAATACTGGTTAGAATAATTTCAATCGGACCCTTCATGTAGTGGTGTTAGAATTAACTGTAAAAGCCATAATGCTCCCAAACCAGGTGGTATGGGACGGTACATTGGGGTGTACTCAACTCAGGTTTTTGTATTGATTGCTCCAGTACCACTAGACCACTACTGGATAATGTACTGTAATGATGTTTTGCACTTTGTTCTATGTATGACCTGGGGATGTCCTTTCTGTGACCCAGGGCATGATGGAGCAGTCCAAGAAGGCCAGCCTGTCAGTTGCTCGTAGCATCCTTAACCACAAACTCATTGGCAAGAAGCTGGAGAGTTACCTCAAGGTAATAAAACCAAGAATCTAAGTTAAAAAAAAATTTAAATGGTAAACATCATCAGGATCTTTTGAGTACTTTGTTTTTCTACTATGAAAGGGAACATGTAGATATACCATTTAGAAGAATAACTAAAAAAAATTAGCAAAGAGCTCCTTGCAAAAATATGGGATATACTCATGCATTTTAATGTCAAGAGGAGACATTCATTCATAATGGAGTGCAGTTTAAGTAACATACCATGCATGTACAGATTAAACCAGGTTATGTTTATAAAACCTGAGTTTTTGAACAGCAAGCTCTGCTCTTGTTGTTTTACTCTCAAATTTATATTTTGTTGTCATCAGGGTGAAAACCCATTCACTGGTAACCAGGATGATCAGGATCCAGAGGACTCCATGGTGATGGACGTGTCAGAGGTAGAGTTAACCAGTGAAACAGCAGACACCCAGGCAGAGGCAGCACCAGTTAAGGATGAACCGGTGGCTGAGGGAGACGTGTACCAAGAGGCAGTCGAAGGTGAAGCAGCAGGGGAAGAAAAGATGGAGGAGGAGCTAGCAGTGGAGGAAGATGGGAAGCAGGGTAACCAGGAAGAGGAGGAAGGTTTTGAAGTTGGAGAAGAGGAGGAGGGATACGTGGTGCATGATGAGGTTGGTGAAGAAGGATTACAGGATGCGGTGGAAGAGGAAGGAGTAGCAGTTGAAGGAGTTGAAGGAGATGAAGGAGTAGAAGGAGTAGAGGGAACAGAGGGAGCAGAGGCAGCAGAGGTCGAGGAGGAAAACAAAAATCATGAATGACTTTTGCACCATGTGTGATTTCTCAACCTCTGGACCCGTCAGTCACTCCCACAGTCCTTTTAGACCCAATTGCGTTGTCAGGCATGTTAAGAAACATACAAAACTGATCCCACCATTTCTCACTGTCTAGTGACTCTGAGCTTATATGTTTATTTTTTTGTTAAATTACAGTTCCACATTATGGAAAATACTTTTTTCAAATGTAGAGAATTGGATGGAAAACAAACATGTCAAACAAAATGCTTACACTGGTTAACCGTCTTGCCTATACCTTCCAGCTGTCTTTAGAGGTGCTGGTAGAATACGGTTTGGACTTTGGAGAAGGCTCCTTTTCTGGTATTAAAATTAAACTGTTCATCTTCCTGAAAGAAAGCAAATATTTGTATTTCCCTAAATGTCAAATGCCTCGTGTTCTTTGTTAAAATAATCCTTATTTTAGACTCATTTGTTTAGAATTTAAGATGTCATTGGTGTTGAAAAGTTAAGTTATGTACTTTTTTCTTGTCAGTTTAGACCATGCTATAGGAATCTGTCTATTGCCAGTACTGATGATGATGAATGGATGATTTTTCCAACCTTTTGGTAAAATCTAGAACAGGAGGGCTTTTTAATCTACATCTGAGGAGACAGATAATTGAGGGGACTGTTGTAGAATAAGCATGAGATATTCAGAATTTATACCAGTCATGTTTCACTCTGACTATGAAATAAACTTGTCAAATAAATCAGTTTCAGTGTTTTGACTTACGGTCTTAATGAGCTGTCATTTGCCTGATCAAGTCAAGGTAAGAAGTTGAAAAGAGCAGCAGTCTGATGTAGACATTACATTACATTATTTAACCAGGGCTTTAGTTTGTTAAACCTTCTGAAGATACAGCTAATTGTTGTACCAGGTTAATTTAGCAAGTTCACACCGGTCTGCATAACCAACCACCTGCCTGGAGTTTAGCTTTTATTTTATTTAATTTTTTTATAGAACAGCATCTCTGACCACAAGGTGGTATACTCTCAATCAGAGCGTTAATATCAGCATAATTCTCCTCATTTATAGGATTTAATTTTAGAAACAAATGGCAGAGGTTACCTTCTACTGGAAGATGTTGGTCAGTGTAGTCTATGGCAGAAGGTTTGGCTGTTGCCTCACAAATTCCTAATTGCCAATAAAGTAGACTTAAAGCTATCCTCTAAAGCCTTTTTCTCCGGATAAAGCTTAAGCAGAACTGAAGGCTATGAAATTTTACACTAGTATAAGAAATCTATAAAGAGTACACTCATGTGTACTGCTTTTAATTGTATCTATTAAGTACAATCTCTGAGTTACTATATTCAGTTCCGTTTAATATAGGGGATGGATTACTGAACAGATGTAACGGTCACAGACTAGCCTCTGTTTGACGTCCCTTTGGAAAGATAATAGACTGTCAAAAACGACCATAAAGGCACATACAAGACAAGAGATACAAATAACTACAAAGATAAAATTACTACTAGGAGATGTGCAAATTAACATAAATATAAAACACTACAAAGACAACGCAGAATATTAAAACTCAAAAGTTATTCAAATTATAATATTTTAGGGTTATTTAAAACGGAAACAAATGGCACAGTAGATAACCACTTTGTGCCACACTAGTCGTGAATTACAATAATGACATGCCTAATGAGTGGATGTTTGTTCTATGTCATTTACTTATGGCATCTTCATTTAAATAAATATATCAAAGACAAAATTAGGTGACAAACAGACCTGTTTTGTGGTTGAAATTATTACAAGGTATTGCATGATGCCCCCGGGGGAGGGGGGCGGAGTCTTCGATGACATTTCGGCTGACAAACTTGCGGTCTGCCTGCCCCCCCATGCGTCTGACGTCATCAACGTAGAACGGTACTGTTTGTTCTGGATTTGGGGCGAGGAAGGTTTGCGAGCGCTGACAGCCTACTGAGGAAGGTAAAAAAACAGCACTGTAGACATTTGTATAGATGACACTGGTATATCAAATGAAAGTATACAATCCCGGGCATTCGGTAAAAGGCTTATGCAGGGCATCGGTGGCGTATTTCGCGCGCTGTCAGTGTGCGCTTCGGCAAACGGAGCATAAGCTATCTTCACAGGCCTTGCACCGGTTCGGTTACACGAGATAGATGATTTTTTGTCTTTTAAGTTAGCGTGATTTGGTGTGTTGTACATATTTTGGGTTGTATCTTTCTTTTAATAGTACTTGTGTTAAGGTCGTTTTTCTGACACTGGGCACTCTGTCAGTGTGCACGTTAGCTGCAGTTGTATATCATGCTAGCCAGTTAGCTGCTAGCCTGTTTGTTTGTAGCCCCGTAGGCCGTATTCGTGAATAAGTTACGTCCTCTGGGTAGCGTAGTTTACGCGCGATGGCGCAGAAGCTCACACGAAGTGCGACGTACGTCATTTCAAGAATATCAGTCCCGTCCAAGTCGTATTCTGAAAGTGTTTACGTGCGGAGCTGTCACTTTCCCACAGTGATCATGACGATGTTCTGATATACCAGGTTAGCAAGGCGACGTTAAGGTTAGAATAAAGTTTTGGATGGTATTTTTATTTTCATTGTTGATCATAAGTAACGTTATCTTCGCTAGCTTTTCTTTCTTTCCTCAGATAACGTTACCGCTAGAAAAATACGAAATAGTAGCAAAATGGCTGTTTTTGCAGCGTTAATTCACTCTCTACTGTTTACTCAAATTAGCTGCGATGTTTATTGGCACCAAAAGTAGCTACTTGTATTATGGGCACGCAATTGCGTAGTATCACGACTGTCTTCGAGCACATTGTCAGGATGTGGCTGGAATTGTTGAAAGCCACAGGCATTGTATCACATATATATTTTATTAGTGGTAGTGTGGTTTGGTAGATTCATTTTTAAAATGGTGTCTCAATATTGGACTTAGTGTATTAGTGCATTAGATATTTGTTCCCATGCATTGTCCAGTAAGGATAGGTATTTTAAGCGGCTTTGTTTGAGCATGGACAGATTTGTGTCACAGAGAAATTCCAAAACACAACCTTTGAGCACTGTGATGCATCTAGAAACTGTCCAGGTTCAAGGTCATGTATAAAATCATTGAATTGCAGTAGTCCCAATCTTGTCAGCTAGCTTGACTTAAAATCTTTCAAATCCCTCAAAATATCAAATTATTTGCATGTCTGTGAGTAAAGTTGCCACATACTGATAAATCAACTATCACAACTCTGAGAATAATGACCGTCTTACAAACTGCTCAGCTCCTCTGGAAATAAAGAAAAGAACATATCAATAGATTTTATACACATAATGTGTGGATGTGGTCTTTTTTTAGTTGTTAATTTGATGAAATATGTTCTGGAAGAGACAGAATGGCAGCACAACAGTTTCTTGCTTGCACTGCAGATGGATAGTAGCATTTCAGGCAAAGGTGAAGGGTTATGACAGATCAGAAACTTTTATTAAAACATGAATACTGGGTCAAGAAGCTGCCTGGGCTAAGAATGGTGCAACGTGCAAGTCTCAGTTCATTTGGACAGGTCCAGTTAAAGAAGGCTCATTTCCTGGAAAAAAAAAATCATGACCCAAAAAGATGCAATCTCAAACAAGCTGGCTAGAAAAGGAGAAGCAGGTGTCATTAAAGCACCACCCAATTTCCAATATGTTACGAAGAATTGCAAGGGTTCTGTGTGACATTGAAAATATAATTTGTTCTTTGCCTGTATTATGATTGTAACTGCTTGTGCTACAACATGATCAAATCTACATCAGGTAGTAGATTTTAATGTTATTTGGAAGAAACTAGTGATGGAAAGATGAAACCTTGTTGAAGCATTAAAGCTTTCCAGGCATTTGAAGCAAAAAAAATGGTTCATGTTGAAGTGACCACAAAACCACCTAGTGGTAGAAAAAAGTTACCATAGAAAATTGTACGCTCAGTTTATGTGTAAAAATATAGCCTGAAGCAGCGCAACTCATGTTTATGTTTGTAAGTCAATAGGTTAAATGACTGAGAGCATTTCTTCAAAATATTAAACATGGGTCTGAATTGAATGTCATTTGTAATATTATTGCCTCCCTCTGTAATACATGAATTAATAAAGATTTCACATCTGTAACTACATGTTGGTGTAAATTTATACCCTCAGAAATATGAGTAATATATCTCCAATACAATAAATAGTGTTATGGTATTATTGTTAATGTAAACAAAATGGACATAGCCTATTGTGTTCCTAATGCACGTGTGAGAAGACAGTTTCAGTGACTGCACAGTGTTGGGCGGTGGGAAAATAGGGCTAACTATTATTCTTCATAAACCATATTTGCTCAGTGTGTATGTGGTGAATATGCTTGTGTGACTGGGCAGGTGGAGGAAACTAACCATTTTTATTTAAAAACTACGGTTTGTGCTCCAGGGTTTCTGGGCTCAGTTTGTTTCTTTTTTTTTTTACACATTATTTCTCCAGGTTTAGAAAAAAATATGTTTGCATGACGCAGGACTACATAAATAACCTATCTGAGGGACAGGTGGTACAGATTAGACAGGCACACAGTTTTAAGCGGGGTCCTGTAGGAATGCAAGCTACATTTCACCCAAACAACACAACCATAAATTGTACATACAGGCACACAAATTATTTTGATACTGTTAAAGGCTCTTAAGCATTACAGCAAATGGCAGCACATGCAGTATGTTCCCATACTGCGTTCTGTTTCGGTGCTGATGCCATGGCAATATAATGCAAACAATAAGTGGTGGAAGAAGTATAGATCTTTTACTTAGCAATATAACGGTGTATGAAATAGTCTGTTACAAGTAAAAGTCATGCACTCAAATTTTACTTAAGTAAAAGTACAGAAGTATTAGCCTCAGAATGTACTAGAAGTACTCATTATGCAGAATGACATTTAATATTGATGTATATTTCATGATTTGATTATAATCACAGACTTTCCACCAAAGACCAATAAAGTCTTATGATTATACTGTAATTTTTGTATTAATCAGGTTCTGAAAGTCACTCAAGTTGTAAAATAAATGTAGAGGAGTAAAAAATACAATATTTGCCTCTAAAATGTAGTTAAGTCAAAGTATGAAGCAACAAAATCTCAAAATTGTACTACTACTTGAGTAAATGTACTTAGTTACTTTGCACCACTGCAAACAATCACACTGCAACGATCTCCAACACTACAAACCCATGAACTTTGCGTTCCTCATCCTCTTCCCTTATATCTCAAACATCCCCTCCAACTTTGAAGTGCTTCCTGAACCCAGATGAAGCTTCAGCCATCATCGGTGACATCACATTTTCTAAACTATGAAAGCCTTGACATGAAGGCTCGCTTTCCCCTGCCCCGAGTACATGACACAAACTTTGAAGCCTTGGTGTTCAGCCTACCATCGCTAGAAACAGCCCCCATGTGATATACTGACCCCTGGTGTCTTTCATTTTTCTCTCTCACAGGTGTGACACTCTGCCCTCTATCAGTGTGTTGTGGTTTCCTTGCCCCCACAGCGTGTTGGCGTCAAACCTCCCGCATTCCATCGGGAAGTCGCCGCCTCACCAACTGAGATATGACCACACAATTGGATTAGACCAGAGCTGCACTGCAACAAACATGTAAGTTCCTAAAAAAAGGGTGTTCTCCTTGAAATTGGTGTATGATGGCAGAAATGTTGATTGGCAAATTTTGCCTTCTATACTTTTCAGCCACAGGTTCTAATGTAAAAGTTATTATTGTAGAAGTAGTCATCGTTATTTGCTTACACCATGTAAGGCCATGCTTATCCCACTAAAATGCTGAACATTTCCCCAGGCCTTTGACTAATACATTCACACTAGTTAGTCTTAATTCTGATGTTTATGTGGTAGCTGTAATGGTTGAACGATTGTCTAAAACAGAGCTCCAGCCATTTCTCACCAAACTGTGAATCTATCAATCTTTATTGTCCCCCGAAAATTGGGAAATTTGGTTTGCAACCAGGTGAATAAAAATAAACGCCAACAATAAAAACAAGCAACATGATCAGTCGCACACCCTCCTCCTTGTTCCAGTCAGAGGAAAACGGGCTGAAGACAGATGTCTAGTTTATATCTGACTGAACACACTTAACAATTAAGAATCAGAACTCATAGGGTGCTCTTTACCCTAAAGTTATGTTGAGTATCATTCTGTGATCATCGGCACTTTCTTTTTTTTTTTTTTTTTTAAACTGTGGGGACAAATATTCAGTTTTCTCCTTTAATTTGTCACCCATGTATATTTGATTGCTGCCAGAGCATGTACAATGCCTCTATGAGATGGTACATGTTTTTTTTTCTTGAAAAAGAAAGTCTACCCTGCCAGTGTCACTGAAGCTGTAAAGCAGCCTGCAGACACTGTTGAATGACAGTGAGACAGAGTAAAGGAAGCTGCTCGATAGTGACTCTGTGACACGGGGTTGGTTTCAGACCGCAGGTGCAGTAATTGTAGAGGGTAGTGGTGATGATGCTCACATTGATCATTCTTCCAGAGAGTCGAGTGAGGACTGTAATGGCCTGAGGGGGGTCCCCCTGGTCCCACCGGCCCTTGCCAGGTCTGATCTGCCCAAACTGTCTGCTCAGCCACTACACCCACAACCCACCACTGCGATGGGGGACGGACTGGAGGCTTGCGGCAGCCAGAACCCTCCTTCTGCCCCACTGCCTCTTCCCTTCAACCCCCAACCCCCTGAAACATGGAACCCCTCCAGACCCAAACGACAGACCAACCAGCTGCAGGTAGAACCATTTCTGTTTGTACATGTCAACTGTGTTTGGTTTTTCTGGTTTCATTTGATTGATATTTGTATGACTTTGCTCTTTTTCAGTACCTGCTAAAAGTTGTGTTGAAGACATTATGGAAGCACCAGTTTGCTTGGCCCTTCCAGGCTCCTGTGGACGCAGTCAAACTCAATTTGCCAGTGAGTTGTGTGTTTTTTATGCTTATAATCAAGGTTTATATTCTCAAGTACACAGATAGCAGTGGCTAGCCTAATCATCGTCATCATCAGTGCCATCATTATCATCTTGTTGACTGCTAGGCTATAGACTGCTAAAGTGACTACATAAAGAGGATGAAAGATGGTGATTTTCCCATTTACTGTGTTCCATAAGTCTCCCTTTCTCATTGCATTATAAATATAAGCTATGACCATCGGCTGATAAGGTCATTTAACATAATTTTTGAAAAATACAGATTCATTTGCATGGCTTTGTAAAACAGAGGTGGTGCCTCCAAATCTGGCGCTGGTGCCACTAGTATGACGTTTTAGTCTGATGGGTTTTTCTGCAAAACAGCATTGTCACAGCTCATTTGACTTCTTCACTTGACTAATGACACTTGTTCTTTGGTGGTGGTATAGTTGTCAGTGTAGTACCTGCTGGCTTAGCTCCATAAAGGTATTATAATGTATAAAAAGACAGTTATTGCTGCAGCTAAACATTATTTCTCTCATGGATTAATCTACCAAATATTTTGTAAATGAATCAGTTAATGGTTTGGTCTATAAATCATCAGAAAATAATGAAACTATAATGTAAGAGTAGAAAGAGTGGCAAATCATCAGGTTTGAAAATCTTGAACCTGCAGATGTTTGGCATTTGAAGAACGAGTTAAACAATTCATGAGTTATCAGAATATTTCCATAATTAAACTTCAGTGCAGCTCCGGGACCCTATTAATGTCCCAGGGTGCAGTGACTCAGACTCATGCTACAGACAAAAGACAATGTTCATTCTGTATGAAATGTTGCTGCACTGAGGCAACGCTGTGTTTTTGACTGAAGAAAAATATGTATTTTTTTGTATTAAGCCATAAATGTGCATTGTGTTTTTGTTTTCTCAGATGCTTGAATAACTGTTGTCCACACAGTATTCTAATCTAAGACTCTCCATCTGCTCTCCTTCTACCTCAAGGACTACTATAAGATCATCAAGAATCCTATGGACATGGGCACGATAAGAAAACGTCTGGAGAACAACTACTACTGGAATGCGCAGGAGTGCATCCACGACTTTAATACAATGTTTACAAACTGCTACATCTACAACAAGGTCAGCCACTGGCCACAAAAGTGCTTGTCACATGTGACTGCCATGAACTTGTAGGTCTAACGATGAAGCAGACATTGTCCTGCTAACTTTTTTTATCACTCAGATGAAGAGAGAAGGCCTCTGTACAAAGAGCTTGTGCCTTCTAAACACATGCATCTGCTTGTTTGTTTAGTCTGGGGATGATATTGTCCTAATGGCGGAGGCCTTGGAAAAGCTCTTTCTCCAGAAGATCACAGAGATGCCACAGGAAGAGATAGAGATCGCTGTGCTCACCAAGGGACGCCGCGGAGGGAGACGGGAGTCGGGTATGAGTTTACAATGTAATATGAACTTTGAAATGTCAATGTATTTCTGTTTGCCTTGGAGGAGGCCAGTCATTGTCTGTATTAACAGAACTTTCACCAATGTCTATACAGAGACTAAAGCCAAAAATGAATTGCCTCTACTCATGGCAAATGTCTGTTGTTGTTCAAAAATGATTAAAAACACAATGGAGGTCTGTGGCACAGGTGAATAAGCTGATCCAGGACTGACAGAATGACAGGCATTAACCCAGGGTGTCCGCGGGGTTTTAAAAAGTGATTAATCAAAATTGCCAAATTTAAGGCCATTAAAAAGTGTTTAATTTGGTTTAGAGGTATTATTTTTTAAAAATAGGTATTATTTTTTCAGACTATGGTGTCCTATTCTGATTGAAATTCTATCTGCTAAAATTTGCGCTAGTTCGTTTAAATGTGGGCTTTAGCATATCGGGGCACATAATCAAAGATCCTCGTCTAGTCTCAACTTTGTATGTTTGATGCTGACGTCA
>NW_018128129.1:59275-66648 GCF_001952655.1 Monopterus albus
AAAAAAGTAAAACAGATTATTTTCCAAAGCATTTGCAGTGAACATTCATTAATGTTCCTCATTTGTTAGGACCTTCAGAGCAAACCAGGATGCAAGGTTGGTGAGCTTTCTGTGCTTGCAGGGCCTGGTTAAGGTTTGCAGGGCCTGGTTAAGGTGGTTATGAAGCTACAGGAGAAAAGCCCCCTGAAATTCCCAGTGGTCAGGCAGATTGCTGATTGGTGCATCAGACAGATGAAGAGCATAGTGCAAACATTCCTCCAGGGCAAGCAGCTGGCAGGTGGCATCCCAGCTGATAACAAATTATTGTACAGGGACAGTTAAAAGTGCGTAGGTTATTCAGATTGATTAAAGTCATGTGTAAGAAGTTTCATTAGCAAGATGGTTTTCTGCATTCTCCTCTCAACAGTGAGATGAGAACACATTCCTAGCTCTATGATGCTGTGATATATGTATTGTCAAATGGGTGACTACTGAATTTAAATGACCTATTAATTACCTTAATTTCTGTGTCAATGTCGTAGGTGATGTGATCATTCAGCAGTTCACGTCATTTCTGTCTCTTGAGGCCAGAGATGAACGCTTCCGCTCTTTTCAGCCTTTGAAGCAGCGTGTGGATGTATTTCTACACTCAACGCTCAGCACATCCTACACTGACCTGTTAAGGTTCTGCCAGAGCCTTTTACTGCTGTCACATGGACAAGCCAGCGTGGAGAGAGGTTTCTCCATAAACAAGGAGGTGGAAACATGTAACCTTCTAGGTGAATCCTTGGAAGCACTGAGGTTAATATGTGACAATGTCAGTAGCTGTGGTGGTGTCCTCAAGGTGCCTTTAACCAAGGACCTGCTGGCCTCTGTGGCCTCAGCAAGGTCCCAGTACAGGCTATACCTTGAGCAAGAACGCAAAAAGAGGGAGAGTGCTGCTCAGACACTGAAGAGGAAGGCCACAGAGGAAGAACTAGTGGAGCTCAGACAGCAACACAGAGTCCTGGACGATGTCTGTGCCATCCCTGAAAATGATGCCAACAAGTTGGCCGAGGTGGCAGAGGGGAAGGCTGGGTCAAAAATGGCCCAGCTTATCACTAAATCCAATACACTCAGAAGGAGATATAAAGAGAAAAAAGAGGAACTGGATAAAATGGACAAAACTATTGAAGAAAAGGCCATGCAATTAAGACACTTGCCATAAAATTCTTTTGCTCATGAGTTCATATTAGGCCTATAGCACAGGTTTATGTTAAAATCAAATAATAGCAGTTCACCAGTTCATAGTTCATATAGCAGATGCCAGTTTGTAGCAGCGAATGCCAGCCAGTGTGCTGGAACTGTTCTCTTCATTGCACATTTTATGTAGTTTGTTTGATTTTTATTCACAAAGTGAAATAAATGTGTGCAATATGTGGTCAACATCAGTGAGTCTCTAAATCTATTCTCTTGTGTATAGTGTTATATATGTCAAAATCTGCTTCAACATTAATAAGGTCGCTGATTAACACTTGAAACTCAGTGTCATGATGGTTTAAAAAAAATCCGAAGGTAGTAAAAAAAGGTATTAAATTTAACTTAAGGATTGCTGTATATACCCTGTAACCATGAGACGGACACAGAGGCTCATCACTTATCATCTGTAATGAACTAACACTACAGCAAAACCCACAATATACTCCAGTCTGTCGTAGCTTAAAATTCAACCGGATTAAGATGAGTGACAAGGCAGACAGCCGAGGGAGGGAGGGAGGGAGGGAGGGAGTGGAGCGGAGCAGAGCAGGGCTGTGGAGCAGGGCTGTGGGCACTGCAGCGAAATGTGTGTGTGTGTGCACACAGGCATGTAAACGTACTGTTGGAGAGAAGAGGGAGTGAGAAAGTACAGCTGGTATCAGCACATCAATAGGACAGATAATAAGTATTGAAACTTTTCAAATATTCAGAATCTGTGTATCAAAAAATCTGTATCTTTGACAACACTACTTCTTGGTATTCTCTGACTTTGATGAGGAGCTTCTATGAACCAGGTGCAGTGGCTGTTCAGTGTACTACCTAATCCATTTTAACCTAAGCAGCCAAGCTGGTATGTTTAGTTCTTACGTTGTCTGTAGTGGTCACCTCTCTTCATCAACCACACCTACATGAAACATTTGATGTTAGGGTAAATCACGTTTTGTGTGCTTCAAGCTTGTTAGGCATTTCATAATGTGTCCAACAGTTCCTGTGAAAGGACGGTTGGTATTTTTATATGTGGTTTCATTTCATTGTAATCTTGTATTTATATTCTTCCCTCCAGCTCTGATCACAAAGTCAGACTCAGGCCAAGACTCATCGTCCCCCTCCACCACCCCACATACACTAGGCTTCTCATCCTCGTCAGCCACCCCACAGACCCATGCCACACCCACCTCCCAAGTCCTGCCTCCTCTGCCCCTGGCCCAGCCTCAGCCTCCCCCACGTGTGCCTCCTACGCCCCCTTCCCACACACCCCATCTGGGACCCCAGTTTCCCCTCTCAACTCCAGATGTCTTGGCCCAGGGCATGACCTCTGTTCCCCCTCCAGCTCCAACACACCCAGGCCTTCATCCTGCCCCGATGCTGCAGAGCTCTCCCGCCCTCATCAAGGTAAGGAGATGGAGGAGAGCGAGCTGTCATTGTTATAATAGATTTGATAGCATTTTCTAAGCTCTGATCGCTGATGCCCCAGCAGCAAAGGAAAAGCCAGAAGAGGAAAGCAGACACCACCACCCCCACAGCTAACGACCAGCTCAGTGAATCCTCCCCCGTCTCTGCTGAGGCTCGGCCGCGCCGAGAGAGCAGTCGCCCATTAAAGCTACCGAAACGAGACGCATCGCAGCCAGACTCTCAGCATCACCTGGGTGGTGGTTTGGAGACAGGAGGGACGATAATGCCGAAACGTCAGGAGCAGTTGCGTTTCTGCGCACGCCTAGTCAGGGAGATGCTGTCGAAGAAGCACGCAGCATATGCTTGGCCTTTTTATAAGCCTGTTGACGTGAAAGCTCTTGGTCTCCATGACTACTATGACATCATCAAACACCCGATGGATCTTGGCACCATGAAGGTGATTTTATTACATTTGGCGATCAACATATAATAGTAAAATCCTGAGGTTCAATACCCAGCCTTGACCTCAGTAATCTGCAGCTTTTATTTGGCCTCAAAAACAGACCGACTTAATGAATTAGGAAGGATTTTGATGAGGATGGTACGTTTCTGTTTGTTGTCTTTAGAAAAAGCTGGACAACAGACAGTACAGAGATGCTCAAGAATTTGCAGCAGATGTCAGGTTGATGTTCTCCAACTGTTACAAGTACAATCCTCCAGACCACGATGTGGTTGCCATGGCGCGCAAATTACAGGTAAGCAGCACATTTCACAAAATGTTAAGCAGACCACTGAAAACAATATATACATTAAGTGCCCAGAAGTATTTGTACACCCCAGTAAACATAAGAGGAAGCAAACCCCTGCAGCCAGGTTCCCAAATCCTGTGAAAATCCTTCCAAAAAGAGTGGAGGCTGTTGCAGCAACAGATTAATGCTCATGGCTCTGGACTGAGATGTTGAACAATCATATATGGTTCTGGTTTACATTCTTTTGGCTATATGGTGCATATGAACAGGTGCTGTGACTAGGTTTCATTCTACATCATGGCAAATTAGTAAAACACCTCGGTTTATTATTTTATTATTTTGTGTGAACACACAAGCCAGTTGAATGATCCACTACTGTGACAATGTCATAAACTTAACATGGCTAGTCACACAAAGGTGTAAACATGTTGGCACACTTCTTCAAGAAATTCTAGACACAGTTACAGAAACAAATGCACTTAAAATGAAGTGAGATGTGTGGCAGTGGGTATGTTAGTTAAATGCCTTTCTTTTGGGCTGTTGTCCATAAAAATGTACTGTAAAAATTGTGAGTACACCTTTTTATTTGATGATTGTGAGGTCTGATCAGCAGATTTTGTCTTCTTATTTGGGACATGTTCGAGCTTAGGGTGGATGCACAATACTTTTGCCTCTATGCTGTTTTTTCCTGAAAAAAGGAAATATACATAAGGTATATTAGGCTCTCAATTTTTCCTACCCATTGCTCTCTCTCTCAACAGGATGTGTTTGAGATGCGTTTCGCTAAAATGCCTGATGAGCCAGAGGAGCAGGCCCCTGTTCCCACCCCCTCATCGGCTCCCCACCCCGCCCCCTCCACTCGACCGGTCCCACCTCCTGCTGTCTTGACGACAGTTCCAGTTCCTCTGAATCGGAGTCCTCGGGAGGAGACTCAGAACAAGAAAGGAAACAGCGGCTGGCTGAGCTACAGGAACAGGTTAGAGGATGGAAAATGAAAGGGGGAGGGGGGGTCTTAAGAAACACAACAGGTGGGCCAGACAGAACAGCTTTACTGAACATGGGTAATTGTTGAAACATGGAGAGATCATAGTGCAGGCTGCTGTCTTTATATCTTTTAACTCTGTGTGTGTCCTCTAGCTTAAAGCTGTCCACGAGCAGCTGGCAGCACTCTCCCAGCCGCAGACAAGCAAGCCCAAGAAGAAAGAGAGGGAGAAGAAGGAGAAGAAGAAAGAAAAGCACAAGAAGAAGTTGGGTCCAGAGGAGCCTCTGGAGGCTCCTCCCCCTGCGCTGCTTCAGACTTCCAAGAAAAGCAAGAGTGGAAAGGAGCCAGTCATTGCGAAGAGGGAGAGGAAGAACCCTGGGTAGGTTTTACTGAGGCAATAAGATAAGTGATGCAAATGCATCTGTGTTAACTGGAGCTAATCAAATCATTTGTCAATCACAGTAAGAAGGAAGGAATTAAAAATAGTCGCCCAGCTGTGCCCCCTGAGCCTGGACCCACCCCTCTCGTTCCCTCAGCCTCTCTCGAAGTAGAGGATGACATGGGTATGTGTCGGAGAGAGATGCTGAGCATGATTTTTGTGTCCGAAAATGTTGGTGTCTTTGACAGTGGCCCATTATCAGCCTGCTGTTAATGCTGTCCTCTCCAGATGTGTTTGGGGGCGTGTCCGACGACAGATGCAAGCCAATGTCTTATGAGGAGAAGCGCCAGCTGAGCCTGGACATCAACAAGTTGCCCGGAGATAAACTGGGTCGTGTTGTGCACATAATCCAAACACGTGAGCCTTCACTGAAGAACTCCAACCCGGATGAAATCGAGATCGACTTTGAGACGCTGAAGCCCTCCACACTGAGAGAGCTGGAGAAATATGTCTCCAGCTGCCTCAGGAAGAAGAAGAAGTCTTCAGGTAGGTCCTTTTTGTGCTGAGCACTTGTTTTGGACAACTACGTGATTTTTCCAGTGACTCTCAGGTCAGTCTAGGCACTTGGATGTCATTAAATGCCATTGCATTTGAGATGAACTGTTAGATTGTCTCAGATGTGCAGCGAAACATCTACAGGACTACATACAAAACCCGTTACATCTGCTTTACAGCAACTGGGAAAAATGTCTGCTCGGTAGGGATCAATAAAACGAAACACAAGACCACTGCATACTACTGAACATATTACCACTCAGTATTTGAAATTTGTATTGAGGTGGACATGATTTGAAATTAAATGTTTTAGACAAGTCAACATCTTTGTATTTAATTCATATTTAATAGGTAACAACTATGGTTGAGTGATTTATTAAATATAATTTTTGATTTTCAGTGAAATAACATCATAATATTATTACCTTATAAAAATTTGTCTGAATAATTGGTTTTGATCAAGACATATCCCAGCCTTGTTAACAAGCCATCTGATGCTTTTTAAAGAACCTCATGTTATTGCATTCACCTTATCATTTTTTTTGAACACCAACTAAATATCTTGTGATTACAAAAGTGAAGCAGAAGCTGTCAGTGCATCGGTTTCTGAATGTTGTGGGTGTGTTTGTTGCAGTAGAGAAGCCTCAGGAAATGACAAATGTGACAAAGATGATGACAGGATCTTCATCTTCCGGCAGCAGCGACTCCTCCGACAGTGAAGACTCTGAGAATGGTACCGTACACACATCACCATGGACAGCCACATCATTTCTGCATAGCTAATAGTTGTAATTCAGCATATAATTTTTCCTCTTTTAAGATTCCGGTCTGCTTCCCACGCTGTCTCTGCCTTCAGGGCTGGTTCCCAAGCAGCAGAAGACCTCAACTAACAAAGACAGCAAAAGACCACACCACCAGTCCCTCAGTAGCGGAGCTGGCCCAGTTGGACCTCAGACTCAGCCCCAAGTGGTCCAGTCCAAACCACCATTTGTTCCCCCTGTCCCTGTCTCTGTCCCATCTCTGGACACCTCCCAGCTGTTGACTTCAGGATTTGATCCTCTGGCCCACTTCATGAACCCACACATGACGCAGTCGAACGCAGAGTCCAATCCAGCCATTACTGCAGCTGGTGTCCCTGTCACCTCTGGCCTCCTCAACACAAACACACCCAGTAGTCAGACGCCCACTGAGACTCACCCTTTCCTAAACCAGCATCCAATTGTTCCTTCACCAGGTGTGTAACACTGTGCTCTTACTTCTTTTTCAATATAATGGAAAGGGAAATTACATGAACGTAAATGGTTTTTAGGGCTGCAACTAAAATAACTTTCATTACAAGTTAATTTGCAAAACAAATTTTCTAGTAAACCAGTGGATTGTTTGGTCTATACCAGGGGTCGGGAACCTTTTTGGCTGAGAGAGCCATGAAAGCTACATATTTTCAAATGTATTTCCGTGAGAGCCATATAATATTGTTTTACACTGAATACAACTAAATGCGTGCATTTTTAAATAAGACCAACAATTTGAGTATAATAAGTCTCTGAATTTATTCTTTTTAATAACGTTGTTATACTGAAGCTAACCAATAATAAATAAAATACTTCTTACCATTAATGCGACTTCTGGTGCTGCATGATTTTGCTGATGGCTTTGTAGTCTGGTTGATACGTGGTGAGGTTAAGCTTCATGCAGGCGTTGAGGCTTCCATCCGTTAAACATGATCGTAGGTTGGTCTTGATGTTTTTTAGATGTGAGAACAACTGCTCACATGCTTACATAGAGCCAAACATGGTTAATAAGGCAATACTCACACGCTGCAGTGTGTGGTATGTGACAGGAAGCACGTTCCAAGTTTTGACAACCAGCTGGTTTGCAGGTTGAAGTTTTTTCATTTCTGTCCACTTGTGTTTGCTCGCCAGCTCTGCTTGTTGTCGTGCAAGTCTTTTCAAATCAAATCTTCATTCAGTGACTTGAACTTATTCACCCACATGTCTGAGGCCTTCAGGTCAGCAACTTCTACCTCAAAATCTCTGATGGAGACACCAGGGATGTAACTCAGGTCGACTTTGTCCACTGCACACTCGTGTGGATGAGTGAT